>NW_026597243.1:0-9238 GCF_029784155.1 Uranotaenia lowii | reverse complement strand
AATCATTTGACGAACCGAGTGAAAGGCGGTGAATATTTGGAGTAAGGATTCTCGACAGATTAGAGGAAAAAATCTCGAGATTAACGTGCACATTAATAGCGAGAAGCATTAAGGTGGAAGAAGAGCTTGAGTGTGTATTCGCTACATCGGCTATCGGCCAATGTATAGTGCTTGTGAGCCTAGCTCTTACCAACACTAGCATCAGTGTTTTGGTTTGCTCACAAAGGTGTGAGGTATATAAAGTAAAAGTTGCGAAGTGAAGAGGGTGTGTAAGCGTGAGGGTGATCAATTGGTAGTGATGCGTGAGCATTGTTTACCTTTTGGGGTGAGCAGTTCGAAGATAGTTTTTGAGAATTCCTCAAGGCCAGGAGACGGATTCTGGTAAACGACGTAGTCACTCCGAAAACAACATGACCAAGAAGTAAATTTATCGAATTTATTCGAAACACAGACGATGCATGATAAACTTGACTGCCTCGATTTCGAGTAGATTGCGTAAGTGAATTATGGTTAAGTTGATTTTTTCATATAAACCACAATTATATTTACCAAAATCATGTCTCAATACATCTAAATTCTGACACAATTGATGTATGCCCTATGTAGGAGAGACTTGATTGAGTGATCCAATAGTCTTTCGTAACCCCCTTGATTGATATTATTGCTTGATTCGTAAGAGTAGCACGGTCATACTAGAAAATGGTCTGACTCGATTTTGGCGCCTCGACAGGACATGCGTCGTTGATTTCCGAGAAGTGCCGCCTGTCTATCGTGGTCTAACGTGGTGATCTGTGATTGCGGTTGGTGCGGTGATCTCCAAGTGTACTGAGGCCGTTTTCGTTGGTCCGCTGGTGCACGCTATACCCTCCAATTGTCGGTTTGAACTCCTCCTCCTGGCCGACCTGAGCATTAAAATCTCCGATGACGATCTTGATATGCGTAGAATTCGTTTTTGTCGTCACCGATACTTCCGAGGCGAGGGCTGTGCTCGTTGATGATGCTGATGTTTGAAGAACCGGCCCTTGATTCTCAACCGGTACATTCGTGGATCGATCGGCCACCACCCGATCACGCGCTTTCTCATCTTCCCCATTACTATAAAAGCTGCTCCAAGATCGTGTGTGTTGCCTCAGCTCTGGTAGATGGCACGACCATCTGGGTACGTTCGTACCGTGGAGCCCTTTTAGCATACCTGCAGCGCACGATGTCGAATTTGTGGCTCTTCAATTCTTTGGAGAGCACGTGGGGACCACCCACGAAATTTAGAGATCGGCAGTTCCATGTTCTAAGTTTTCAATCGCTTTAAGAAAATGCTTGCAGTTTTCGCGTCGTTTTGGTCGTGATGGCGACCACATCAGGCGAGTGTTCTGTGAACTGAGCTATAAATCACCATAATGTGATTTGAGAAACAGTCTCATATTTAAGTCTAAATTTAATAAATTACATTTGATAAATTCTACAATTTCCCAGTGTGTTCAAGGCATTTCATCTTCGACCACCACTCTCATACCTCTTCTTCGACCAGAGCGCTCAAACCGCAGAAGTACACTTTCTCAACGGTTGAAAGAAAGGTAACCATCCCGCTGGCTGGTTGGTTGACTGGCACTCTGCAGTGCGAAAGATGTATCCACAATACTTGACGGTAACCAGGGCCGGATTAAGCCATCGGGGGGCCCGGGGCAATTTTTCGCGGGGGGCCCCTATGATTCGATTTTTTTTTTCAAATGCTATCCAAGAGAATACAAAACATTTTAAACGAGTAAAAGAACTGTATATGAGCTCAGTTTACAGCCTTCAAATTGCCATGTTGTCTGCACAGAAGATAGTTTCTGGTACCTTCAAATAAAAATTGTTAATTAATCCGGTGCAAGCTTTGCGGAACAGTTAAAAAAATTGTTAATTAATCAGGTGCAAGCTTTGCGGAACAGTTAAAACATTTTTAAACAATTAAAGCTTTGATTTGAGCTGCAAATTTAATACTCTTTTTTTTAATATCCTTATCACCAACTAAAACTCTATGATTCAGAAAAATTACCGAACAGATATTTTAAATGATTTTCATTTCATCATTAATCATCTGTTTTGTGATTCATCGAGAAATATTTACCTCATGACAATTGTTAAGTATCATGAAGATTTGAAACATTGAATACAAAATTTAAAAAAAATGATCAAAATAATTAAATTAAAATTCCACGGAAATACAGATACAAGAGTTTAAGAATTAAGATCATATTCAGAATCAAAATTCAGTGTCTCAAATCTAAATCGCAATTTCAAATCAAGTTTTGAGAAACAAAATATGAATTAAATTAAAATAAAAAAAAAGAGATATAAAGTTACATTCGGAGCCAAAGCAGAAATTCATCCAAATGTGAATTTCAATTTATATCTTTGGAACACAAAAAATCGTTTTCATGAAATGTTTATGAATATGTTTCTCATCAAATAAATTTTTTTTTACCAAATTGTTATTCTAAATGTGATAAAGTTTCATTCGATGCCCTCAAAGCCAATGGGGTGTAAATGCTAAAATGATCTATTTAAAAAAAATCAGAATAGAGATTAAATGTTTGAAACACAGAATCAGCTATCATTGAAAAAGTCAGATGAGGAATCCAAATGAGTTTAGTACCTTAAAAAAGATCCTGAGTTCTCAAAATTCAGAAAAAACATGAAACTGTACCTCAATAACTGAAGAAACAACACAAGACTTGAAAATCTCAATAAATTGAATCTGGAAAAAGATAAGGTTAAAAAATTGAAATATTCATGTTAAGAGAATCACTCAATGATATTCGCAACTTAACTATTAGATCATTTTTTAATAATTCGAGAATGACCATTTGGAAAATGATGTGCTGACTTCAGGATATTGACTTCAGTAGATGAGAAAATTTTGGTTAAATCAGTTGAAAATGTTTTAATACGAATTTCAAGTCTAAGACCGAAATTAGGATGGAAATTCAATAAAGAAACTCTGTAATGTTGGTTGGTCCAATTAAGACAACTACTGTTTTTTTTAAAGGTTTTATTTTCAAAAATTTTAAGAGAAAGGGTTGAGAATTTATAAGGCAACGGAAATTTCAATAATAATGATCGAAAAGTGAAAATTTATAATAATAATACCCGGTATTCACCCGGATACTGCGCGGGTAAGATTCTGAAATGCTTATCATAAAGTTTCTTTGTTCTCTCTTAGCACAGAGAGCTAGTTTTGGCGAAATTAGCTGCTAGTTTAGTGCAGTAAGCATTACTTGGAAAATTAAAATAATAATAGACATTATAATTGTGCAAGACGTTTATATGCAATGAAACTGAGGAGATGATTTTCTTTATTTTTTCTGTTCTGAACAGAATATCCCGACTGATATGTTTCGATAAAAAAAATTTGACGTATTTTGCCTCATATTCTGCTTAATTTTTGTTTCGAATTGGGTTCACACTATTTTTATCCAGATTTTGAGTTGAAATTTTTTAAATTCAATACCGAGATTTTGATATTCTTAGCTCGCGAAATGCAGGAGAACTTCTTCACTGATAACTCTAGGGGGCCCCTTAACTTATGCAAGAGAAAAACTTTTCTAGATATTATTTCCCGGGGGCCTTTTTAGTTGTAATATTTCAAATTGTCATTCCGATTTTCTAGTTTTTTTTTTATAGATTTGTAGAAATTGAAGTAGTATGATTAAAGGAATGTCAAAACTTTTTTTTCCCTAGGGGGGCCCCCCTGGACCGGGGGGCCCGGGGCAATTGCCCCTTTTGCCCCCCCCCTTAATCCGGCCTTGACGGTAACTAAAACTCGCTCGCTACTCTAAGACAAATTTCAAACAGCACACTCAGCTCTAACGAAAGCCAAAGCCAAAGCCAACACAACCTACTGCTAGCTGTTGTGTGTATCTTCTGAATGGGAGGGTGAGTGGGTGTTGGGTCGGTTAAGATGGTTTTGCGAATGAGGAAGTTGGCCGCTGGGGTAAGAAATCAACTTGCAAAACCACAGCCACTGAACTATGACTGGGAAGCAAGATTTTCGGGGCCAGGAACATCGTCCTTCGGAGGGATACACGGCAGCAAAAAGCCGGCCACACAAGCTATAAATTTTTTATAGCGTGGGTTTCCTGATTTTCAACGTTTTATATTTGCATATTTGAGTTGGTGTTTTTGGAATTCCACCGCAAAACGGCTGCTACACAGTGTTGTTAAGCAACAGCACTGAACAACACCTAGCCCTAGTAAATGACAGCCATTGTGGAGGAAGGCGCACGATTTGAGGAGATAGAAAGCACCCATAAATTCAGCAAAATAGCGAACAGGACAACAATCTTGTTACTGTCTTCTGGGGATTGCACTCTCCGAATTGTACTGTACTCTGAAGCCGTGTTCCACTTACAAGATGGATGCATTTCACTAGTGCAAAGCAGTAAACATGTCCCCTCGATGTGAATTATAGTGACGAAACGTTTCTTGATATGCAAGTGTGTTTGCGGGTTTTAGTGGCTGTCAGTTTTTGTTTTCTTCGTTTGATATCTTTCCGACGTACCATTTTACAAGCGACGAGCAACTTAAATTTAACTCAGAAAATGAACTTTTCTGTTTGCTTCTTCTGAAATGATATGCTCACTTTCAATTTTTAAGAAAATGCAATTTTCAAGCTAAAATAAACTTGAGATGGTATAACATCTGAAAAATTATCTAATAAATGAATTGTTGTATTTTTAGTTCAATGGCCGAAAACTATTTTGACAAATACTAACGGAAAAGAAATTAAATCATGACTTTAAATTTTATTTAAAAATATAAACATTATACTCACGAAAAATTCAAATGAATAAAATAAGAAATAGAATCACATCCCATTTAAATGTTCAATGAATCAAATTTCAACAAAAAATGAAAAAAAAAATACGTTTTAAAATGGAAGAACTTGACAAAACTAAAAATTGGACAATTTCTCTCCAATTATTCATTCAACAATGACAAAAATGACAAAAATGACAAAAATGACAAAAATGACAAAAATGACAAAAATGACAAAAATGACAAAAATGACAAAAATGACAAAAATGACAAAAATGACAAAAATGACAAAAATGACGAAAATGACAAAAATGACAAAAATGACAAAAATGACAAAAATGACAAAAATGACAAAAATGACAAAAATGACAAAAATGACAAAAATGACAAAAATGACAAAAATGACAAAAATGACAAAAATGACAAAAATGACAAAAATGACAAAAATGACAAAAATGACAAAAATGACAAAAATGACAAAAATGACAAAAATGACAAAAATGACAAAAATGACAAAAATGACAAAAATGACAAAAATGACAAAAATGACAAAAATGACAAAAATGACAAAAATGACAAAAATGACAAAAATGACAAAAATGACAAAAATGACAAAAATGACAAAAATGACAAAAATGACAAAAATGACAAAAATGACAAAAATGACAAAAATGACAAAAATGACAAAAATGACAAAAATGACAAAAATGACAAAAATGACAAAAATGACAAAAATGACAAAAATGACAAAAATGACAAAAATGACAAAAATGACAAAAATGACAAAAATGACAAAAATGACAAAAATGACAAAAATGACAAAAATGACAAAAATGACAAAAATGACAAAAATGACAAAAATGACAAAAATGACAAAAATGACAAAAATGACAAAAATGACAAAAATGACAAAAATGACAAAAATGACAAAAATGACAAAAATGACAAAAATGACAAAAATGACAAAAATAACAAAAATGACAAAAATGACAAAAATGACAAAAATGACAAAAATGACAAAAATGACAAAAATGACAAAAATGACAAAATGACAAAAATGACAAAAATGACAAAAATGACAAAAATGACAAAAATGACAAAAATGACAAAAATGACAAAAATGACAAAAATGACAAAAATGACAAAAATGACAAAAATGACAAAATGACAAAAATGACAAAAATGACAAAAATGACAAAAATGACAAAAATGACAAAAATGACAAAAATGACAAAAATGACAAAAATGACAAAAATGACAAAAATGACAAAAATGACAAAAATGACAAAAATGACAAAAATGACAAAAATGACAAAAATGACAAAAATGACAAAAATGACAAAAATGACAAAAATGACAAAAATGACAAAAATGACAAAAATGACAAAAATGACAAAAATGACAAAAATGACAAAAATGACAAAAATGACAAAAATGACAAAAATGACAAAAATGACAAAAATGACAAAAATGACAAAAATGACAAAAATGACAAAAATGACAAAAATGACAAAAATGACAAAAATGACAAAAATGACAAAAATGACAAAAATGACAAAAATGACAAAAATGACAAAAATGACAAAAATGACAAAAATGACAAAAATGACAAAAATGACAAAAATGACAAAAATGACAAAAATGACAAAAATGACAAAAATGACAAAAATGACAAAAATGACAAAAATGACAAAAATGACAAAAATGACAAAAATGACAAAAATGACAAAAATGACAAAAATGACAAAAATGACAAAAATGACAAAAATGACAAAAATGACAAAAATGACAAAAATGACAAAAATGACAAAAATGACAAAAATGACAAAAATGACAAAAATGACAAAAATGACAAAAATGACAAAAATGACAAAAATGACAAAAATGACAAAAATGACAAAAATGACAAAAATGACAAAAATGACAAAAATGACAAAAATGACAAAAATGACAAAAATGACAAAAATGACAAAAATGACAAAAATGACAAAAATGACAAAAATGACAAAAATGACAAAAATGACAAAAATGACAAAAATGACAAAAATGACAAAAATGACAAAAACGATACAAAATGATGTAAAATGTGCAACGATGTTGACAAAATGTGAAAAAGTTTCACAAAATGTGCCAAAATTATCAAATATGTAAAAAAAATGTGACAAAATGAGACAAGATTTGACAAAATGTGCCAAATATTACAAAATGTGATTAAGTGTGACATAATTCATGAATGTTATAAACATATATTCGTTTAATAATATTTTTACCCTCTCATCTTGTTTTTGTTTGTTCATTATATTATTTTAAATCCTTTTATTTTGTTATTTCAAGTAGGTATTTCTCTTGCTGTTTTGTGCTATTTTTTAACCAACATAAATTCATGCTTACGTTGCCAATATTCTAATCATTGTTAATGAATGATCATATTTCAATACGGCCAGATGATGCTTAGGCGAGCAACTCTGACTGCATGTATTTTCCCCATCACCGGGAACTAATACATGATTATGGTATCACGCGGAAAACTCTCTTGCTCTCTTCATAACAATCAAATCAGTCAATGAATCACCGGAAACGGCCATCGCAACCCTTTTGTAGGACCCTGCTGGTGTTTTATAAATTGTTTTGTGGAACCAATTAAACCCGGTTAAATTTTTAATTAAAGCTCAGCTTGTTTTAATTAAATCAGGCAATCGTGTATCGTCACAAATGTTTCCATGTATGTATGTATGTATGTATTAGTTGAGTGATGGACGAGAAACGCGGAAGTCGATTGTTTGTGTGGAGGGGGTTTGAGCGTTTTTGCGACATGAGGAAATGATTTCTATCCCGACTGGCAGATGGGGCCACTTTTAATCTGATTAGGCTGAGGTTTGGAATGGAAATTGCAAATTGAACTGTAACCGAAGAAGATTGGCGCTTCGAACATACCACTGGTGATAATTATTGGGTGAATTATTCAATCACAGCCGATGGAATAGTTAACCCGTTGAAGGGTGAATGGTTTTGATTGATTCAACTGATTTGATTGGTTTTTGTTGGTTGTTGTTTCTAAGCATTCATTTTGTGCTACTTTTATTTCTCATAATTGATGTTTTATTTTTGAGATGAGGTGGTAGATTAGAGGTTTATGAAATATACTTTTTGTTGTAATTTTCATTGCAGTTCAGATAAAATTAATTTTTTTTTTCAGTTTCTCAAATTCAAAATAACAGCGATCTCATTATTCCACTACTGGAAATCATTGCTGCGTAAATGCGTTTTTTTTTTGTTCATTTTAACCACGCTCGAATGTGTTTGATGAAATCTAAACCTACGTTTGATTTTTATTTCAGCTTGATGATGGTCTGCGTTTAGCTGGAAACTTTTTCAATTACCGTAATTAGACCTCTGGTGGGTAGGTGGATAAAATTTTATTTCCACTCACAGGGGCATAATTTGTCGGCACGCTCTGGTTTCCGGGTACGAAATGCGATGTACAGTATTTTTAGAACATTCAACGAACTTCAATATTCTTCAAATAGATCGGTACATGAATGTTGTATGGTTTTGTCAATATCAGCCTTCTGTTCATATTTATAGCCTATGAGATAAGAGAAAAATATTTTCAGAAGATGTTCATATAAATCAAAACATAAACTCTCAGCTCTCCTCAAACTTATCCAGATGATACCTGCCGATGGGTTCCTGTGCTCTGGAAAATAAATTGGAACGTGGTTGAAACAACTCCACCTTAGACCAGTTCCGCTTTGGAGCAGCTAGACGGAGTTTATAGATGCCAAAATTAAGTTTTACCCTTTCACATACGCAAACAATTTTAACTTGAAACCCGCCACTTTACTCATCGGGTTATTGCTACTTTTACATACATACAATCCCGAAGCAATGAACGAGTGTTTTATAAGCCAATTAAAACTCACTCGAAACTGTCGACAATTTGCCGTTTGAATTATGGACCATTTCAACACCGGGTTTTCGGGTTTCTTATTCTTCTCCTGTGTCTTCTTCTGGTGCCCGTCGAAGATTTCGATTGTGTTGCCCCGGATCTGCAACGGAGATTTTCCGGGCTTGCGGGTTAAATTGGTGGAGCAGGTCAAAAGAGGTGCACGTGGGTTAAAATGCATAATTAGTTCAATTTTCACATTATACTCCTAGTCTTAAAAGAAAAACGAACACACACATGTAGGATCTCAATGAAAATTCATGTTTCTTTGAAGAGATCCAAATTCTACTTATTACTAAGCGTACACCTTTCAAGGATATAATGGCTAGCATTTTACTAATGCTAACACCAGCAACATACAGAAAGAGTACTATGTTTGCCGTGACCAAGACTTGATCTTATGACCTCTGGCTTAGAAGACTTGAACACTATCCTCTAGACCACGGTCGCCAGTCTAGTTTGGATGTTAACAATTTGAAATTCCACACGTTTGTT
>NW_026597242.1:0-9319 GCF_029784155.1 Uranotaenia lowii | reverse complement strand
TCAGGTCGATCGCGAAGAAACTCACATGTTTCTTTTTGTTTTTTTTTCTGTGGATGTTTCCTCCTGTTAGCCCAATCGTGTTAGGCTGCAAGATAGGTAGGTGGTGATTGTATTACGAGGCTCTTTCCCCGTGATTGTCAAGAAGAGAAGAAAAAAAAAAACAACCGAAGGAAACAACAAAACAAACAACCCAAAGCATAATATTCAAAATATAAATGAATAAAAATTTTAATTTATATCGTCGCTACTGAAACGGTTATTGATATTAGTTGGGCTTTCTTTTTGAATATTTTTTCTTGTGATGTCGTTGTCGTTTTCGCCCCCTGGAAACAAAATTTTCGAGGAAGGGTTCTTGGCATTTTAGAACACAGGGAACCTCCAAAGATGAAAAAAAAAAACATAACAAACAAGGAATGTGATAGACACCTTTCTCATTAGTGAGAAATTGAAACTCAGAACAGAAGACACTCGGGCAACCCACAAACTATTAGAGGGCGGAGATTGATGATGTCTAGTTTTCCAGTTGTCATGTTCTTTGGTAGGAAATTGTTTTCGGGAACGCGCATTTGGAATTTGAAATTAACAACCTGAACGGGGTTGACCCAGGCTTTGTGACCGTGACTGCATTGAATTTCGTCTCATTATTGTTTGTTATGATTGAAAAAATTGTGAATTTTTGTGCACAAAAACTATCGATTTCTAAACGTGAATGGAAGACTTCGAATCAGAAATATCTAGCCTGATATAGGAAATCGTTAAATAAAAAAAAATACCGATAATGACGGTCGCCATGGAAGCAGAAATATTTACATGTAACTTTAACATAAATTTTCCTCATCGACCGTCAGATGACAAAAATGACAAAAATGACAAAAATGACAAAAATGACAAAAATGACAAAAATGACAAAAATGACAAAAATAACAAAAATGACAAAAATGACAAAAATGACAAAAATGACAAAAATGACAAAAATGACAAAAATTGACAAAAATGACAAAAATGACAAAAATGACAAAAATGACAAAAATGACAAAAATGACAAAAATGACAAAAATGACAAAAATGACAAAAATGACAAAAATGACAAAAATGACAAAAATGACAAAAATGACAAAAATGACAAAAATGACAAAAATGACAAAAATGACAAAAATGACAAAAATGACAAAAATGACAAAAATGACAAAAATAACAAAAATGACAAAAATGACAAAAATGACAAAAATGACAAAAATAACAAAAATGACAAAAATGACAAAAATGACAAAAATGACAAAAATGACAAAAATGACAAAAATGACAAAAATGACAAAAATGACAAAAATGACAAAAATGACAAAAATGACAAAAATGACAAAAATGACAAAAATGACAAAAATGACAAAAATGACAAAAATGACAAAAATGACAAAAATGACAAAAATGACAAAAATGACAAAAATGACAAAAATGACAAAAATGACAAAAATGACAAAATGACAAAAATGACAAAAATGACAAAAATGACAAAAATGACAAAAATGACAAAAATGACAAAAATGACAAAAATGACAAAAATGACAAAAATGACAAAAATGACAAAAATGACAAAAATGACAAAAATGACAAAAATGACAAAAATGACAAAAATGACAAAAATGACAAAAATGACAAAAATGACAAAAATGACAAAAATGACAAAAATGACAAAAATGACAAAAATGACAAAAATGACAAAAATGACAAAAATGACAAAAATGACAAAAATGACAAAAATGACAAAAATGACAAAAATGACAAAAATGACAAAAATGACAAAAATGACAAAAATGACAAAAATGACAAAAATGACAAAAATGACAAAAATGACAAAAATGACAAAAATGACAAAAATGACAAAAATGACAAAAATGACAAAAATGACAAAAATGACAAAAATGACAAAAATGACAAAAATGACAAAAATGACAAAAATGACAAAAATGACAAAAATGACAAAAATGACAAAAATGACAAAAATGACTAAAATGACAAAAATGACAAAAATGACAAAAATGACAAAAATGACAAAAATGACAAAAATGACAAAAATGACAAAAATGACAAAAATGACAAAAATGACAAAAATGACAAAAATGACAAAAATGACAAAAATGACAAAAATGACAAAAATGACAAAAATGACAAAAATGACAAAAATGACAAAAATGACAAAAATGACAAAAATGACAAAAATGACAAAAATGACAAAAATGACAAAAATGACAAAAATGACAAAAATGACAAAAATGACAAAAATGACAAAAATGACAAAAATGACAAAAATGACAAAAATGACAAAAATGACAAAAATGACAAAAATGACAAAAATGACAAAAATGACAAAAATGACAAAAATGACAAAAATGACAAAAATGACAAAAATGACAAAAATGACAAAAATGACAAAAATGACAAAAATGACAAAAATGACAAAAATGACAAAAATGACAAAAATGACAAAAATGACAAAAATGACAAAAACGACAAAAATGACAAAAACGACAAAAATGACAGAAACGACAAATATGACAAAAATGACAAAAATGACAAAAATGACAATAATGACAAAAATGACAAAAATGACAAAAATGACAAAAATGACAAAAATGACAAAAATGACAAAAATGACAAAAATGACAAAAATGACAAAAATGACAAAAATGACAAAAATGACAAAAATGACAAAAATGACAAAAATGACAAAAATGACAAAAATGACAAAAATAACAAAAATGACAATAATGACAAAAATAACAAAAATGACAAAAATGACAAAAATGACAAAAATGACAAAAATGACAAAAATGACAATAATGACAAAAATGACAAAAATGACAAAAATGACAAAAATGACAAAAATGACAAAAATGACAAAAATGACAAAAATGACAAAAATGACAAAAATGACAAAAATGACAAAAATGACAAAAATGACAAAAATGACAAAAATGACAAAAATGACAAAAATGACAAAAATGACAAAAATGACAAAAATAACAAAAATGACAAAAATGACAAAAATAACAAAAATGACAAAAATGACAAAAATGACAAAAAAAATGACAAAAATGACAAAAATGACAAAAAAAATGACAAAAATGACAAAAATGACAAAAATGACAAAAATGACAAAAATGACAAAAATAACAAAAATGACAAAAATGACAAAAATAACAAAAATGACAAAAATGACAAAAATGACAAAAATGACAAAAATGACAAAAATGACAAAAATGACAAAAATGACAAAAATGACAAAAATGACAAAAATGACAAAAATGACAAAAATGACAAAAATGACAAAAATGACAAAAATGACAAAAATGACAAAAATGACAAAAATGACAAAAATGACAAAAATGACAAAAATGACAAAAATGACAAAAATGACAAAAATGACAAAAATGACAAAAATGACAAAAATGACAAAAATGACAAAAATGACAAAAATGACAAAAATGACAAAAATGACAAAAATGACAAAAATGACAAAAATGACAAAAATGACAAAAATGACAAAAATGACAAAAATGACAAAAATGACAAAAATGACAAAAATGACAAAAATGACAAAAATGACAAAAATGACAAAAATGACAAAAATGACAAAAATGACAAAAATGACAAAAATGACAAAAATGACAAAAATGACAAAAATGACAAAAATGACAAAAATGACAAAAATGACAAAAATGACAAAAATGACAAAAATGACAAAAATGACAAAAATGACAAAAATGACAAAAATGACAAAAATGACAAAAATGACAAAAATGACAAAAATGACAAAAATGACAAAAATGACAAAAATGACAAAAATGACAAAAATGACAAAAATGACAAAAATGACAAAAATGAAAAAAATGACAAAAATGACAAAAATGACAAAAATGACAAAAATGACAAAAATGACAAAAATGACAAAAATGACAAAAATGACAAAAAATGACAAAAATGACAAAAATGACAAAAATGACAAAAATGACAAAAATGACAAAAATGACAAAAATGACAAAAATGACAAAAATGACAAAAATGACAAAAATGACAAAAATGACAAAAATGACAAAAATGACAAAAATGACAAAAATGACAAAAATGACTAAAATGACAAAAATGACAAAAATGACAAAAATGACAAAAATGACAAAAATGACAAAAATGACAAAAATGACAAAAATGACAAAAATGACAAAAATGACAAAAATGACAAAAATGACAAAAATGACAAAAATGACAAAAATGACAAAAATGACAAAAATGACAAAAATGACAAAAATGACAAAAATGACAAAAATGACAAAAATGACAAAAATGACAAATTGACAAAAATGACAAAAATGACAAAAATGACAAAAATGACAAAAATGACAAAAATGACAAAAATGACAAAAATGACAAAAATGACAAAAATGACAAAAATGACAAAAATGACAAAAATGACAAAAAATGACAAAAATGACAAAAATGACAAAAATGACAAAAATGACAAAAATGACAAAAATGACAAAAATGACAAAAATGACAAAAATGACAAAAATGACAAAAATGACAAAAATGACAAAAATGACAAAAATGACAAAAATGACAAAAATGACAAAAACGACAAAAATGACAAAAACGACAAAAATGACAGAAACGACAAAAATGACAAAAATGACAAAAATGACAAAAATGACAATAATGACAAAAATGACAAAAATGACAAAAATGACAAAAATGACAAAAATGACAAAAATGACAAAAATGACAAAATTGACAAAAATGACAAAAATGACAAAAATGACAAAAATGACAAAAATGACAAAAATGACAAAAATGACAAAAATGACAAAAATGACAAAAATGACAAAAATGACAAAAATGACAAAAATGACAAAAATAGACAAAAATGACAATAATGACAAAAATAACAAAAATGACAAAAATGACAAAAATGACAAAAATGACAAAAATGACAAAAATGACAATAATGACAAAAATGACAAAAATGACAAAAATGACAAAAATGACAAAAATGACAAAAATGACAAAAATGACAAAAATGACAAAAATGACAAAAATGACAAAAATGACAAAAATGACAAAAATGACAAAAATGACAAAAATGACAAAAATGACAAAAATGACAAAAATGACAAAAATGACAAAAATGACAAAAATAACAAAAATGACAAAAATGACAAAAATAACAAAAATGACAAAAATGACAAAAATGACAAAAAAAAATGACAAAAATGACAAAAATGACAAAAAAAATGACAAAAATGACAAAAATGACAAAAATGACAAAAATGACAAAAATGACAAAAATAACAAAAATGACAAAAATGACAAAAATGACAAAAATGACAAAAATGACAAAAATGACAAAAATGACAAAAATGACAAAAATGACAAAAATGACAAAAATGACAAAAATGACAAAAATGACAAAAATGACAAAAATGACAAAAATGACAAAAATGACAAAAATGACAAAAATGACAAAAATGACAAAAATGACAAAAATGACAAAAATGACAAAAATGACAAAAATGACAAAAATGACAAAAATGACAAAATGACAAAAATGACAAAAATGACAAAAATGACAAAAATGACAAAAATGACAAAAATGACAAAAATGACAAAAATGACAAAAATGACAAAAATGACAAAAATGACAAAAATGACAAAAATGACAAAAATGACAAAAATGACAAAAATGACAAAAATGACAAAAATGACAAAAATGACAAAAATGACAAAAATGACAAAAATGACAAAAATGACAAAAATGACAAAAATGACAAAAATGACAAAAATGACAAAAATGACAAAAATGACAAAAATGACAAAAATGACAAAAATGACAAAAATGACAAAAATGACAAAAATGACAAAAATGACAAAAATGACAAAAATGACAAAAATGACAAAAATGACAAAAATGACAAAAATGACAAAAATGACAAAAATGACAAAAATGACAAAAATGACAAAAATGACAAAAATGACAAAAATGACAAAAATGACAAAAATGACAAAAATGACAAAAATGACAAAAATGACAAAAATGACAAAAATGACAAAAATGACAAAAATGACAAAAATGACAAAAATGACAAAAATGACAAAAATGACAAAAATGACAAAAATGACAAAAATGACAAAAATGACAAAAATGACAAAAATGACAAAAATGACAAAAATGACAAAAATGACAAAAATGACAAAAATGACAAAAATGACAAAAATGACAAAAATGACAAAAATGACAAAAAATGACAAAAATGACAAAAATGACAAAAATGACAAAAATGACAAAAATGACAAAAATGACAAAAATGACAAAAATGACAAAAATGACAAAAATGACAAAAATGACAAAAATGACAAAAATGACAAAAATGACAAAAATGACAAAAATGACAAAAATGACAAAAATGACAAAAAATGACAAAAATGACAAAAATGACAAAAATGACAAAAATGACAAAAATGACAAAAATGACAAAAATGACAAAAATGACAAAAATGACAAAAATGACAAAAATGACAAAATGACAAAAATGACAAAAATTGACAAAAATGACAAAAATGACAAAAATGACAAAAATGACAAAAATGACAAAAATGACAAAAATGACAAAAATGACAAAAATGACAAAATGACAAAATGACAAAAATTGACAAAAATGACAAAAATGACAAAAATGACAAAAATGACAAAAATGACAAAATGACAAAAATGACAAAATTGACAAAAATGACAAAAATGACAAAATGACAAAATTGACAATAATGACAAAATTGACAAAATTGACAAAAATTGACAAAAATTGACAAAAATGACAAAATTGTCAAAATTGTCAAAATTGTCAAAATTGTCAAAATTGTCAAAATTGTCAAAATTGTCAAAATTGTCAAAATGTCAAATTGTCAAAATTGTCAAAATTGTCAAAATTGTCAAATTGTCAATTTCAAAATTGTCAAATTGTCAAATTTTGTCAAAATTGTCAAAATTGTCAAAATTTGTCAAAATTGTCAAAATTGTCAAATTGTCAAAATTGTCAAAATTGTCAAAATTGTCAAAATTGTCAAAATTGTCAAAATTGTCAAAATTGTCAAAATTGTCAAAATTGTCAAAATTGTCAAAATTGTCAAAATTGTCAAAATTGTCAAAATTGTCAAAATTGTCAAAATTGTCAAAATTGTCAAAATTGTCAAAATTGTCAAAATTGTCAAAATTGTCAAAATTGTCAAATTTGTCAAAATTGTCAAAATTGTCAAAATTGTCAAAATTGTCAAAATTGTCAAAATTGTCAAAATTGTCAAAATTGTCAAAATTGTCAAAATTGTCAAAATTGTCAAAATTGTCAAAATTGTCAAAATTGTCAAAATTGTCAAAATTGTCAAAATTGTCAAAATTGTCAAAATTGTTCAAAATTGTCAAAATTGTCAAAATTGTCAAAATTGTCAAAATTGTCAAAATTGTCAAAATTGTCAAAATTGTCAAAATTGTCAAAATTGTCAAAATTGTCAAAATTGTCAAAATTGTCAAAATTGTCAAAATTGTCAAAATTGTCAAAATTGTCAAAATTGTCAAAATTGTCAAAATTGTCAAAATTGTCAAAATTGTCAAAATTGTCAAAATTGTCAAAATTGTCAAAATTGTCAAAATTGTCAAAATTGTCAAAATTGTCAAAATTGTCAAAATTGTCAAAATTGTCAAAATTGTCAAAATTGTCAAAATTGTCAAAATTGTCAAAATTGTCAAAATTGTCAAAATTGTCAAAATTGTCAAAATTGTCAAAATTGTCAAAATTGTCAAAATTGTCAAAATTGTCAAAATTGTCAAATTGTCAAAATTGTCAAAATTGTCAAAATTGTCAAAATTGTCAAAATTGTCAAAATTGTCAAAATTGTCAAAATTGTCAAAAATTGTCAAAATTGTCAAAATTGTCAAAATTGTCAAAATTGTCAAAATTGTCAAAATTGTCAAAATTGTCAAAATTGTCAAAATTGTCAAAATTGTCAAAATTGTCAAAATTGTCAAAATTGTCAAAATTGTCAAAATTGTCAAAATTGTCAAAATTGTCAAAATTGTCAAAATTGTCAAAATTGTCAAAATTGTCAAAATTGTCAAAATTGTCAAAATTGTCAAAATTGTCAAAATTGTCAAAATTGTCAAAATTGTCAAAATTGTCAAAATTGTCAAAATTGTCAAAATTGTCAAAATTGTCAAAATTGTCAAAATTGTCAAAATTGTCAAAAATTGTCAAAATTGTCAAAATTGTCAAAATTGTCAAAATTGTCAAAATTGTCAAAATTGTCAAAATTGTCAAAATTGTCAAAATTGTCAAAATTGTCAAAATTGTCAAAATTGTCAAAATTGTCAAAATTGTCAAAATTGTCAAAATTGTCAAAATTGTCAAAATTGTCAAAATTGTCAAAATTGTCAAAATTCAAAATTGTCAAAATTGTCAAAATTGTCAAAATTGTCAAAATTGTCAAAATTGTCAAAATTGTCAAAATTGTCAAAATTGTCAAAATTGTCAAAATTGTCAAAATTGTCAAAATTGTCAAAATTGTCAAATTGTCAAAATTGTCAAAATTGTCAAAATTGTCAAAATTGTCAAAATTGTCAAAATTGTCAAAATTGTCAAAATTGTCAAAATTGTCAAAATTGTCAAAATTGTCAAAATTGTCAAAATTGTCAAAATTGTCAAAATTGTCAAAATTGTCAAAATTGTCAAAATTGTCAAAATTGTCAAAATTGTCAAAATTGTCAAAATTGTCAAAATTGTCAAAATTGTCAAAATTGTCAAAATTGTCAAAATTGTCAAAATTGTCAAAATTGTCAAAATTGTCAAAATTGTCAAATTGTCAAATTGTCAAAATTGTCAAAATTGTCAAAATTGTCAAAATTGTCAAAATTGTCAAAATTGTCAAAATTGTCAAAATTGTCAAAATTGTCAAAATTGTCAAAATTGTCAAAATTGTCAAAATTGTCAAAATTGTCAAAATTTGTCAAAATTGTCAAAATTGTCAAAATTGTCAAAATTGTCAAAATTGTCAAAATTGTCAAAATTGTCAAAATTGTCAAAATTGTCAAAATTGTCAAAATTGTCAAAATTGTCAAAATTGTCAAAATTGTCAAAATTGTCAAAATTGTCAAAATTGTCAAAATTGTCAAAATTGTCAAAATTGTCAAAATTGTCAAAATTGTCAAAATTGTCAAAATTGTCAAAATTGTCAAAATTGTCAAAATTGTCAAAATTGTCAAAATTGTCAAAATACTTGTCAGATA
>NW_026597241.1:0-9321 GCF_029784155.1 Uranotaenia lowii | reverse complement strand
TGTCATTTTTGTCATTTTTGTCATTTTTGTCATTTTTGTCATTTTTGTCATTTTTGTCATTTTTGTCATTTTTGTCATTTTTGTCATTTTTTGTCATTTTTGTCATTTTTGTCATTTTTGTCATTTTTGTCATTTTGTCATTTTTGTCATTTTTGTCATTTTTGTCATTTTTGTCATTTTTGTCATTTTGTCATTTTGTCATTTTTGTCATTTTTGTCATTTTTGTCATTTTTGTCATTTTTGTCATTTTTGTCATTTTTGTCATTTTGTCATTTTGTCATTTTTGTCATTTTTGTCATTTTTGTCATTTTTGTCATTTTTGTCATTTTTGTCATTTTGTCATTTTTGTCATTTTTGTCATTTTTGTCATTTTTTGTCATTTTTGTCATTTTTGTCATTTTTGTCATTTTTGTCATTTTTGTCATTTTTTTTCATTTTTGTCATTTTTGTCATTTTTTGTAAATTGCGTCAATTTTGTCAATTTTGACAATTTCGTCAATTTTGTTAATTTTGTAAATTTGTTAATTTGTCAATTTGGTAAATTTTGTCAATTTTGTCAATTTTGTCAATTTTGTCAATTTTGTCAATTTTGTCAATTTTGTCAATTTTGTCAATTTTGTCAATTTTGTCAATTTTGTCAATTTTGTCACTTTTGTCAATTTTGTCAATTTTGTCAAATTTGTCAATTTTGTCAATTTTGTCAATTTTGTCAATTTTGTCAATTTTGTCATTTTGTAAATTTTATCAATTTTGTCAATTTTGTCAATTTTATCATTTTGTCAATTTTGTCAATTTTGTCAATTTTGTCAATTTTGTCATTTTTGTCAATTTTGTCATTTTTTTCAATTTTGTCAATTTTGTCAATTTTGTCAATTTTGTCAATTTTGTCAATTTTGTCAATTTTGTCAATTTGTCAATTTTTGTCAATTTTGTCAATTTTGTCATTTTGTCAATTTTGTCATTTTGTCATTTTTGTCATTTTTGTCATTTTTGTCATTTTTGTCATTTTTGTCATTTTGTCATTTTGTCATTTTTGTCATTTTTGTCATTTTTGTCATTTTTGTCATTTTGTCATTTTGTCATTTTTGTCATTTTTGTCATTTTTTGTCATTTTTGTCATTTTTGTCATTTTTGTCATTTTTGTCATTTTTGTCATTTTTGTCATTTTTGTCATTTTTGTCAATTTTTGTCATTTTTGTCATTTTGTCATTTTTGTCATTTTTGTCATTTTTGTCATTTTTGTCATTTTGTCATTTTTGTCATTTTTGTCATTTTTGTCATTTTTGTCATTTTTGTCATTTTTGTCATTTTTGTCATTTTTGTCATTTTTGTCATTTTTGTCATTTTTGTCATTTTTGTCATTTTTGTCATTTTTGTCATTTTTGTCATTTTTGTCATTTTTGTCATTTTTGTCATTTTGTCATTTTTGTCATTTTTGTCATTTTTGTCATTTTTGTCATTTTTGTCATTTTTGTCATTTTTGTCATTTTTGTCATTTTTGTCATTTTTGTCATTTTTGTCATTTTTGTCATTTTTGTCATTTTTGTCATTTTTGTCATTTTTGTCATTTTTGTCATTTTTGTCATTTTGTCATTTTTGTCATTTTTGTCATTTTTGTCATTTTTGTCATTTTTGTTCATTTTTGTCATTTTTGTCATTTTTGTCATTTTTGTCATTTTTGTCATTTTTGTCATTTTTGTCATTTTTGTCATTTTTGTCATTTTTGTCATTTTTGTCATTTTTGTCATTTTGTCATTTTTGTCATTTTTGTCATTTTGTCATTTTTGTCATTTTTGTCATTTTTGTCATTTTGTCATTTTTGTCATTTTTGTCATTTTTGTCATTTTTGTCATTTTTGTCATTTTTGTCATTTTTGTCATTTTTGTCATTTTTGTCATTTTTGTCATTTTTGTCATTTTTGTCATTTTGTCATTTTTGTCATTTTTGTCATTTTTGTCATTTTTGTCATTTTTGTCATTTTTGTCATTTTTGTCATTTTTGTCATTTTTGTCATTTTTGTCATTTTTGTCATTTTTGTCATTTTTGTCATTTTTGTCATTTTTGTCATTTTTGTCATTTTTGTCATTTTTGTCATTTTTGTCATTTTTGTCATTTTTGTCATTTTTGTCATTTTTGTCATTTTTGTCATTTTTGTCATTTTTGTCATTTTTGTCATTTTTGTCATTTTTGTCATTTTTGTCATTTTTGTCATTTTTGTCATTTTTGTCATTTTTGTCATTTTTGTCATTTTTGTCATTTTTGTCATTTTTGTCATTTTTGTCATTTTTGTCATTTTTGTCATTTTTGTCATTTTTGTCATTTTTGTCATTTTTGTCATTTTTGTCATTTTTGTCATTTTTGTCATTTTTGTCATTTTTGTCATTTTTGTCATTTTTGTCATTTTTGTCATTTTTGTCATTTTTGTCATTTTTGTCATTTTTGTCATTTTTGTCATTTTTGTCATTTTTGTCATTTTTGTCATTTTTGTCATTTTTGTCATTTTTGTCATTTTTGTCATTTTTGTCATTTTTGTCATTTTTGTCATTTTTGTCATTTTTGTCATTTTTGTCATTTTTGTCATTTTGTCATTTTTGTCATTTTTGTCATTTTTGTCATTTTTGTCATTTTTGTCATTTTTGTCATTTTTGTCATTTTTGTCATTTTTGTCATTTTTGTCATTTTTGTCATTTTTGTCATTTTTGTCATTTTTGTCATTTTTGTCATTTTTGTCATTTTTGTCATTTTTGTCATTTTTGTCATTTTTGTCATTTTTGTCATTTTTGTCATTTTTGTCATTTTTGTCATTTTTGTCATTTTTGTCATTTTTGTCATTTTTGTCATTTTTGTCATTTTTGTCATTTTTGTCATTTTTGTCATTTTTGTCATTTTTGTCATTTTTGTCATTTTTGTCATTTTTGTCATTTTTGTCATTTTTGTCATTTTTGTCATTTTTGTCATTTTTGTCATTTTTGTCATTTTTGTCATTTTTGTCATTTTTGTCATTTTTGTCATTTTTGTCATTTTTGTCATTTTTGTCATTTTTGTCATTTTTGTCATTTTTGTCATTTTTGTCATTTTTGTCATTTTTGTCATTTTTGTCATTTTTGTCATTTTTGTCATTTTTGTCATTTTTGTCATTTTTGTCATTTTTGTCATTTTTGTCATTTTTGTCATTTTTGTCATTTTTGTCATTTTTGTCATTTTTGTCATTTTTGTCATTTTTGTCATTTTTGTCATTTTTGTCATTTTTGTCATTTTTGTCATTTTTGTCATTTTTGTCATTTTTGTCATTTTTGTCATTTTTGTCATTTTTGTCATTTTTGTCATTTTTGTCATTTTTGTCATTTTTGTCATTTTTGTCATTTTTGTCATTTTTGTCATTTTTGTCATTTTTGTCATTTTTGTCATTTTTGTCATTTTTGTCATTTTTGTCATTTTTGTCATTTTTGTCATTTTTGTCATTTTTGTCATTTTTGTCATTTTTGTCATTTTTGTCATTTTTGTCATTTTTGTCATTTTTGTCATTTTTGTCATTTTTGTCATTTTTGTCATTTTTGTCATTTTTGTCATTTTTGTCATTTTTGTCATTTTTGTCATTTTTGTCATTTTTGTCATTTTTGTCATTTTTGTCATTTTTGTCATTTTTGTCATTTTTGTCATTTTTGTCATTTTTGTCATTTTTGTCATTTTTGTCATTTTTGTCATTTTTGTCATTTTTGTCATTTTTGTCATTTTTGTCATTTTTGTCATTTTTGTCATTTTTGTCATTTTTGTCATTTTTGTCATTTTTGTCATTTTTGTCATTTTTGTCATTTTTGTCATTTTTGTCATTTTTGTCATTTTTGTCATTTTTGTCATTTTTGTCATTTTTGTCATTTTTGTCATTTTTGTCATTTTTGTCATTTTTGTCATTTTTGTCATTTTTGTCATTTTTGTCATTTTTGTCATTTTTGTCATTTTTGTCATTTTTGTCATTTTTGTCATTTTTGTCATTTTTGTCATTTTTGTCATTTTTGTCATTTTTGTCATTTTTGTCATTTTTGTCATTTTTGTCATTTTTGTCATTTTTGTCATTTTTGTCATTTTTGTCATTTTTGTCATTTTTGTCATTTTTGTCATTTTTGTCATTTTTGTCATTTTTGTCATTTTTGTCATTTTTGTCATTTTTGTCATTTTTGTCATTTTTGTCATTTTTGTCATTTTTGTCATTTTTGTCATTTTTGTCATTTTTGTCATTTTTGTCATTTTTGTCATTTTTGTCATTTTTGTCATTTTTGTCATTTTTGTCATTTTTGTCATTTTTGTCATTTTTGTCATTTTTGTCATTTTTGTCATTTTTGTCATTTTTGTCATTTTTGTCATTTTTGTCATTTTTGTCATTTTTGTCATTTTTGTCATTTTTGTCATTTTTGTCATTTTTGTCATTTTTGTCATTTTTGTCATTTTTGTCATTTTTGTCATTTTTGTCATTTTTGTCATTTTTGTCATTTTTGTCATTTTTGTCATTTTTGTCATTTTTGTCATTTTTGTCATTTTTGTCATTTTTGTCATTTTTGTCATTTTTGTCATTTTTGTCATTTTTGTCATTTTTGTCATTTTTGTCATTTTTGTCATTTTTGTCATTTTTGTCATTTTTGTCATTTTTGTCATTTTTGTCATTTTTGTCATTTTTGTCATTTTTGTCATTTTTGTCATTTTTGTCATTTTTGTCATTTTTGTCATTTTTGTCATTTTTGTCATTTTTGTCATTTTTGTCATTTTTGTCATTTTTGTCATTTTTGTCATTTTTGTCATTTTTGTCATTTTTGTCATTTTTGTCATTTTTGTCATTTTTGTCATTTTTGTCATTTTTGTCATTTTTGTCATTTTTGTCATTTTTGTCATTTTTGTCATTTTTGTCATTTTTGTCATTTTTGTCATTTTTGTCATTTTTGTCATTTTTGTCATTTTTGTCATTTTTGTCATTTTTGTCATTTTTGTCATTTTTGTCATTTTTGTCATTTTTGTCATTTTTGTCATTTTTGTCATTTTTGTCATTTTTGTCATTTTTGTCATTTTTGTCATTTTTGTCATTTTTGTCATTTTTGTCATTTTTGTCATTTTTGTCATTTTTGTCATTTTTGTCATTTTTGTCATTTTTGTCATTTTTGTCATTTTTGTCATTTTTGTCATTTTTGTCATTTTTGTCATTTTTGTCATTTTTGTCATTTTTGTCATTTTTGTCATTTTTGTCATTTTTGTCATTTTTGTCATTTTTGTCATTTTTGTCATTTTTGTCATTTTTGTCATTTTTGTCATTTTTGTCATTTTTGTCATTTTTGTCATTTTTGTCATTTTTGTCATTTTTGTCATTTTTGTCATTTTTGTCATTTTTGTCATTTTTGTCATTTTTGTCATTTTTGTCATTTTTGTCATTTTTGTCATTTTTGTCATTTTTGTCATTTTTGTCATTTTTGTCATTTTTGTCATTTTTGTCATTTTTGTCATTTTTGTCATTTTTGTCATTTTTGTCATTTTTGTCATTTTTGTCATTTTTGTCATTTTTGTCATTTTTGTCATTTTTGTCATTTTTGTCATTTTTGTCATTTTTGTCATTTTTGTCATTTTTGTCATTTTTGTCATTTTTGTCATTTTTGTCATTTTTGTCATTTTTGTCATTTTTGTCATTTTTGTCATTTTTGTCATTTTTGTCATTTTTGTCATTTTTGTCATTTTTGTCATTTTTGTCATTTTTGTCATTTTTGTCATTTTTGTCATTTTTGTCATTTTTGTCATTTTTGTCATTTTTGTCATTTTTGTCATTTTTGTCATTTTTGTCATTTTTGTCATTTTTGTCATTTTTGTCATTTTTGTCATTTTTGTCATTTTTGTCATTTTTGTCATTTTTGTCATTTTTGTCATTTTTGTCATTTTTGTCATTTTTTTTCATTTTTGTCATTTTTGTCATTTTTTGTAAATTGCGTCAATTTTGTCAATTTTGACAATTTCGTCAATTTTGTTAATTTTGTAAATTTTGTTAATTTTGTCAATTTGGTAAATTTTGTCAATTTTGTCAATTTTGTCAATTTTGTCAATTTTGTCAATTTTGTCAATTTTGTCAATTTTGTCAATTTTGTCAATTTTGTCAATTTTGTCAATTTTGTCACTTTTGTCAATTTTGTCAATTTTGTCAAATTTGTCAATTTTGTCAATTTTGTCAATTTTGTCAATTTTGTCAATTTTGTCAATTTTGTAAATTTTATCAATTTTGTCAATTTTGTCAATTTTATCATTTTGTCAATTTTGTCAATTTTGTCAATTTTGTCAATTTTGTCATTTTTGTCAATTTTGTCATTTTTTTCAATTTTGTCAATTTTGTCAATTTTGTCAATTTTGTCAATTTTGTCAATTTTGTCAATTTTGTCAATTTTGTCAATTTTGTCAATTTTGTCAATTTTGTCAATTTTGTCAATTTTGTCATTTTTGTCATTTTTGTCATTTTTGTCATTTTTGTCATTTTTGTCATTTTTGTCATTTTTGTCATTTTTGTCATTTTTGTCATTTTTGTCATTTTTGTCATTTTTGTCATTTTTGTCATTTTTGTCATTTTTGTCATTTTTGTCATTTTTGTCATTTTTGTCATTTTTGTCATTTTTGTCATTTTTGTCATTTTTGTCATTTTTGTCATTTTTGTCATTTTTGTCATTTTTGTCATTTTTGTCATTTTTGTCATTTTTGTCATTTTTGTCATTTTTGTCATTTTTGTCATTTTTGTCATTTTTGTCATTTTTGTCATTTTTGTCATTTTTGTCATTTTTGTCATTTTTGTCATTTTTGTCATTTTTGTCATTTTTGTCATTTTTGTCATTTTTGTCATTTTTGTCATTTTTGTCATTTTTGTCATTTTTGTCATTTTTGTCATTTTTGTCATTTTTGTCATTTTTGTCATTTTTGTCATTTTTGTCATTTTTGTTATTTTTGTTATTTTTGTTATTTTTGTCATTTTTGTCATTTTTGTCATTTTTGTCATTTTTGTCATTTTTGTCATTTTTGTCATTTTTGTCATTTTTGTCATTTTTGTCATTTTGTCATTTTTGTCATTTTTGTCATTTTTGTCATTTTTGTCATTTTTGTCATTTTTGTCATTTTTGTCATTTTTGTCATTTTTGTCATTTTTGTCATTTTTGTCATTTTTGTCATTTTTGTCATTTTTGTCATTTTTGTCATTTTTGTCATTTTTGTCATTTTTGTCATTTTTGTCATTTTTGTCATTTTTGTCATTTTTGTCATTTTTGTCATTTTTGTCATTTTTGTCATTTTTGTCATTTTTGTCATTTTTGTCATTTTTGTCATTTTTGTCATTTTTGTCATTTTTGTCATTTTTGTCATTTTTGTCATTTTTGTCATTTTTGTCATTTTTGTCATTTTTGTCATTTTTGTCATTTTTGTCATTTTTGTCATTTTTGTCATTTTTGTCATTTTTGTCATTTTTTTTCATTTTTGTCATTTTTGTCATTTTTGTTATTTTTGTTATTTTTGTCATTTTTGTCATTTTTGTCATTTTTGTCATTTTTGTCATTTTTGTCATTTTTGTCATTTTTGTCATTTTTGTCATTTTTGTCATTTTTGTCATTTTGTCATTTTTGTCATTTTTGTCATTTTTGTCATTTTTGTCATTTTTGTCATTTTTGTCATTTTTGTCATTTTTGTCATTTTTGTCATTTTTGTCATTTTTGGCATTTTTGTCATTTTTGTCATTTTTGTCATTTTTGTCATTTTTGTCATTTTTGTCATTTTTGTCATTTTTGTCATTTTTGTCATTTTTGTCATTTTTGTCATTTTTGTCATTTTTGTCATTAATGTCATTTTTGTCATTTTTGTCATTTTTGTCATTTTTGTCATTTTTGTCATTTTTGTCATTTTTGTCATTTTTGTCATTTTTGTCATTTTTGTCATTTTTGTCATTTTTGTCATTTTTGTCATTTTTGTCATTTTTGTCATTTTTGTCATTTTTGTCATTTTTGTCATTTTTGTCATTTTTGTCATTTTTGTCATTTTTGTCATTTTTGTCATTTTTGTCATTTTTGTCATTTTTGTCATTTTTGTCATTTTTGTCATTTTTGTCATTTTTGTCATTTTTGTCATTTTTGTCATTTTTGTCATTTTTGTCATTTTTGTCATTTTTGTCATTTTTGTCATTTTTGTCATTTTTGTCATTTTTGTCATTTTTGTCATTTTTGTCATTTTTGTCATTTTTGTCATTTTTGTCATTTTTGTCATTTTTGTCATTTTTGTCATTTTTGTCATTTTTGTCATTTTTGTCATTTTTGTCATTTTTGTCATTTTTGTCATTTTTGTCATTTTTGTCATTTTTGTCATTTTTGTCATTTTTGTCATTTTTGTCATTTTTGTCATTTTTGTCATTTTTGTCATTTTTGTCATTTTTGTCATTTTTGTCATTTTTGTCATTTTTGTCATTTTTGTCATTTTTGTCATTTTTGTCATTTTTGTCATTTTTGTCATTTTTGTCATTTTTGTCATTTTTGTCATTTTTGTCATTTTTGTCATTTTTGTCATTTTTGTCATTTTTGTCATTTTTGTCATTTTTGTCATTTTTGTCATTTTTGTCATTTTTGTCATTTTTGTCATTTTTGTCATTTTTGTCATTTTTGTCATTTTTGTCATTTTTGTCATTTTTGTCATTTTTGTCATTTTTGTCATTTTTGTCATTTTTGTCATTTTTGTCATTTTTGTCATTTTTGTCATTTTTGTCATTTTTGTCATTTTTGTCATTTTTGTCATTTTTGTCATTTTTGTCATTTTTGTCATTTTTGTCATTTTTGTCATTTTTGTCATTTTTGTCATTTTTGTCATTTTTGTCATTTTTGTCATTTTTGTCATTTTTGTCATTTTTGTCATTTTTGTCATTTTTGTCATTTTTGTCATTTTTGTCATTTTTGTCATTTTTGTCATTTTTGTCATTTTTGTCATTTTTGTCATTTTTGTCATTTTTGTCATTTTTGTCATTTTTGTCATTTTTGTCATTTTTGTCATTTTTGTCATTTTTGTCATTTTTGTCATTTTTGTCATTTTTGTCATTTTTGTCATTTTTGTCATTTTTGTCATTTTTGTCATTTTTGTCATTTTTGTCATTTTTGGTCATTTTTGTCATTTTTGTCATTTTTGTCATTTTTGTCATTTTTGTCATTTTTGTCATTTTTGTCATTTTTGTCATTTTTGTCATTTTTGTCATTTTTGTCATTTTTTTTCATTTTTGTCATTTTTGTCATTTTTTGTAAATTGCGTCAATTTTGTCAATTTTGACAATTTCGTCAATTTTGT
>NW_026597240.1:0-9368 GCF_029784155.1 Uranotaenia lowii | reverse complement strand
TTTGTCATTTTTGTCATTTTTGTCATTTTTGTCATTTTTGTCATTTTTGTCATTTTTGTCATTTTTGTCATTTTTGTCATTTTTGTCATTTTTGTCATTTTTGTCATTTTTGTCATTTTTGTCATTTTTGTCATTTTTGTCATTTTTGTCATTTTTGTCATTTTTGTCATTTTTGTCATTTTTGTCATTTTTGTCATTTTTGTCATTTTTGTCATTTTTGTCATTTTTGTCATTTTTGTCATTTTTGTCATTTTTGTCATTTTTGTCATTTTTGTAATTTTTGTCATTTTTGTCATTTTTGTCATTTTTGTCATTTTTGTCATTTTTGTCATTTTTGTCATTTTTGTCATTTTTGTCATTTTTGTCATTTTTGTCATTTTTGTCATTTTTGTCATTTTTGTCATTTTTGTCATTTTTGTCATTTTTGTCATTTTTGTCATTTTTGTCATTTTTGTCATTTTTGTCATTTTTGTCATTTTGTCATTTTTGTCATTTTTGTCATTTTTGTCATTTTTGTCATTTTTGTCATTTTTGTCATTTTTTGTCATTTTTGTCATTTTTGTCATTTTTGTCATTTTTGTCATTTTTGTCATTTTTGTCATTTTTGTCATTTTTGTCATTTTTGTCATTTTTGTCATTTTTGTCATTTTTGTCATTTTTGTCATTTTTGTCATTTTTGTCATTTTTGTCATTTTTGTCATTTTTTGTCATTTTTGTCATTTTTGTCATTTTTGTCATTTTTGTCATTTTTGTCATTTTTGTCATTTTTGTCATTTTTGTCATTTTTGTCATTTTTGTCATTTTTGTCATTTTTGTCATTTTTGTCATTTTGTCATTTTTGTCATTTTTGTCATTTTTGTCATTTTTGTCATTTTTGTCATTTTTGTCATTTTTGTCATTTTTGTCATTTTTGTCATTTTTGTCATTTTTGTCATTTTTGTCATTTTTGTCATTTTTGTCATTTTTGTCATTTTTGTCATTTTTGTCATTTTTGTCATTTTTTCATTTTTGTCATTTTTGTCATTTTTGTCATTTTTGTCATTTTTGTCATTTTTGTCATTTTTGTCATTTTTGTCATTTTTGTCATTTTTGTCATTTTTGTCATTTTTGTCATTTTTGTCATTTTTGTCATTTTTGTCATTTTTGTCATTTTTGTCATTTTTGTCATTTTTGTCATTTTTGTCATTTTTGTCATTTTTGTCATTTTTGTCATTTTTGTCATTTTTGTCATTTTTGTCATTTTTGTCATTTTTGTCATTTTTGTCATTTTTGTCATTTTTGTCATTTTTGTCATTTTTGTCATTTTTGTCATTTTTGTCATTTTTGTCATTTTTGTCATTTTGTCATTTTTGTCATTTTTGTCATTTTTGTCATTTTTGTCATTTTTGTCATTTTTGTCATTTTTGTCATTTTTGTCATTTTTGTCATTTTTGTCATTTTTGTCATTTTTGTCATTTTTGTCATTTTTGTCATTTTTGTCATTTTTGTCATTTTTGTCATTTTTGTCATTTTTGTCATTTTTGTCATTTTTGTCATTTTTGTCATTTTTGTCATTTTTGTCATTTTTGTCATTTTTGTCATTTTTGTCATTTTTGTCATTTTTGTCATTTTTGTCATTTTTGTCATTTTTGTCATTTTTGTCATTTTTGTCATTTTTGTCATTTTTGTCATTTTTGTCATTTTTGTCATTTTTGTCATTTTTGTCATTTTTGTCATTTTTGTCATTTTTTGTCATTTTTGTCATTTTTGTCATTTTTGTCATTTTTGTCATTTTTGTCATTTTTTTTGTCATTTTTGTCATTTTTGTCATTTTTTTCATTTTTGTCATTTTTGTCATTTTTGTCATTTTTGTCATTTTTGTCATTTTTGTCATTTTTGTCATTTTTGTCATTTTTGTCATTTTTGTCATTTTTGTCATTTTTGTCATTTTGTCATTTTTGTCATTTTTGTCATTTTTGTCATTTTTGTCATTTTTGTCATTTTTGTCATTTTTGTCATTTTTGTCATTTTTGTCATTTTTGTCATTTTTGTCATTTTTGTCATTTTTGTCATTTTTGTCATTTTTGTCATTTTTGTCATTTTTGTCATTTTTGTCATTTTTGTCATTTTTGTCATTTTTGTCATTTTTGTCATTTTTGTCATTTTTGTCATTTTTGTCATTTTTGTCATTTTTGTCATTTTTGTCATTTTTGTCATTTTTGTCATTTTTGTCATTTTTGTCATTTTGTCATTTTTGTCATTTTTGTCATTTTTGTCATTTTTGTCATTTTTGTCATTTTTGTCATTTTTGTCATTTTTGTCATTTTTGTCATTTTTGTCATTTTTGTCATTTTTGTCATTTTTGTCATTTTTGTCATTTTTGTCATTTTTGTCATTTTTGTCATTTTTGTCATTTTTGTCATTTTGTCATTTTTGTCATTTTTGTCATTTTTGTCATTTTTGTCATTTTTGTCATTTTTGTCATTTTTGTCATTTTTGTCATTTTTGTCATTTTTGTCATTTTTGTCATTTTTGTCATTTTTGTCATTTTTGTCATTTTTGTCATTTTTGTCATTTTTGTCATTTTTGTCATTTTTGTCATTTTTGTCATTTTTGTCATTTTTGTCATTTTTGTCATTTTTGTCATTTTTGTCATTTTTGTCATTTTTGTCATTTTTGTCATTTTTGTCATTTTTGTCATTTTTGTCATTTTTGTCATTTTTGTCATTTTTGTCATTTTTGTCATTTTTGTCATTTTTGTCATTTTTGTCATTTTTGTCATTTTTGTCATTTTTGTCATTTTTGTCATTTTTGTCATTTTTGTCATTTTTGTCATTTTTGTCATTTTTGTCATTTTTGTCATTTTTGTCATTTTTGTCATTTTTGTCATTTTTGTCATTTTTGTCATTTTTGTCATTTTTGTCATTTTTGTCATTTTTGTCATTTTTGTCATTTTTGTCATTTTTGTCATTTTTGTCATTTTGTCATTTTTGTCATTTTTGTCATTTTTGTCATTTTTGTCATTTTTGTCATTTTTGTCATTTTGTCATTTTTGTCATTTTTGTCATTTTTGTCATTTTTGTCATTTTTGTCATTTTTGTCATTTTTGTCATTTTTGTCATTTTTGTCATTTTTGTCATTTTTGTCATTTTTGTCATTTTTGTCATTTTTGTCATTTTTGTCATTTTTGTCATTTTTGTCATTTTTGTCATTTTTGTCATTTTTGTCATTTTTGTCATTTTTGTCATTTTTGTCATTTTTGTCATTTTTGTCATTTTTGTCATTTTTGTCATTTTTGTCATTTTTGTCATTTTTGTCATTTTTGTCATTTTTGTCATTTTTGTCATTTTTGTCATTTTTGTCATTTTTGTCATTTTTGTCATTTTTGTCATTTTTGTCATTTTTGTCATTTTTGTCATTTTTGTCATTTTTTTCATTTTTGTCATTTTTGTCATTTTTGTCATTTTTGTCATTTTTGTCATTTTTGTCATTTTGTCATTTTTGTCATTTTTGTCATTTTTGTCATTTTTGTCATTTTTGTCATTTTTGTCATTTTTGTCATTTTTGTCATTTTTGTCATTTTTGTCATTTTTGTCATTTTTGTCATTTTTGTCATTTTTGTCATTTTTGTCATTTTTATCAATTTTTAATTTTTGTCATTTTTGTCATTTTTGTCATTTTTGTCATTTTTGTCATTTTTGTCATTTTTGTCATTTTTGTCATTTTTGTCATTTTTGTCATTTTTGTCATTTTTGTCATTTTTGTCATTTTTGTCATTTTTGTCATTTTTGTCATTTTTGTCATTTTTGTCATTTTTGTCATTTTTGTCATTTTTGTCATTTTTGTCATTTTTGTCATTTTTGTCATTTTTGTCATTTTTGTCATTTTTGTCATTTTTGTCATTTTTGTCATTTTTGTCATTTTTGTCATTTTTGTCATTTTTGTCATTTTTGTCATTTTTGTCATTTTTGTCATTTTTGTCATTTTTGTCATTTTTGTCATTTTTGTCATTTTTGTCATTTTTGTCATTTTTGTCATTTTTGTCATTTTTGTCATTTTTGTCATTTTTGTCATTTTTGTCATTTTTGTCATTTTTGTCATTTTTGTCATTTTTGTCATTTTTGTCATTTTTGTCATTTTTGTCATTTTTGTCATTTTTGTCATTTTTGTCATTTTTGTCATTTTTGTCATTTTTGTCATTTTTGTCATTTTTGTCATTTTTGTCATTTTTTTTGTCATTTTTGTCATTTTTGTCATTTTTGTCATTTTTGTCATTTTTGTCATTTTTGTCATTTTTGTCATTTTGTCATTTTTGTCATTTTTGTCATTTTTGTCATTTTTGTCATTTTTGTCATTTTTGTCATTTTTGTCATTTTTGTCATTTTTGTCATTTTTGTCATTTTTGTCATTTTTGTCATTTTTGTCATTTTTGTCATTTTTGTCATTTTTGTCATTTTTTTGTCATTTTTGTCATTTTTTGTCATTTTTGTCATTTTTGTCATTTTTGTCATTTTTGTCATTTTTGTCATTTTGTCATTTTTGTCATTTTTGTCATTTTGTCATTTTTGTCATTTTTTGTCATTTTTGTCATTTTTGTCATTTTTGTCATTTTGTCATTTTTGTCATTTTTGTCATTTTTGTCATATTTTGTCATTTTTGTCATTTTTGTCATTTTTGTCATTTTGTCATTTTTGTCATTTTTGTCATTTTTGTCATTTTTGTCATTTTTGTCATTTTGTCTTTTTGTCATTTTTGTCATTTTTGTCATTTTTGTCATTTTGTCATTTTTGTCATTTTTGTCATTTTTGTCATTTTTGTCATTTTTGTCATTTTTGTCATTTTTGTCATTTTTGTCATTTTTGTCATTTTTGTCATTTTTGTCATTTTGTCATTTTTGTCATTTTTGTCATTTTGTCATTTTTGTCATTTTTGTCATTTTTGTCATTTTTGTCATTTTTGTCATTTTTGTCATTTTTGTCATTTTTGTCATTTTTGTCATTTTTGTCATTTTTTGTCATTTTTGTCATTTTTGTCATTTTTGTCATTTTTGTCATTGTTTTGTCATTTTTGTCATTTTTGTCATTTTTGTCATTTTTGTCATTTTTGTCATTTTTGTCATTTTTGTCATTTTTGTCATTTTTGTCATTTTTGTCATTTTTTGTCATTTTTGTCATTTTTGTCATTTTTGTCATTTTTGTCATTTTGTCATTTTTGTCATTTTTGTCATTTTTGTCATTTTTGTCATTTTTGTCATGTTTGTCATTGTTTTGTCATTTTTGTCATTTTTGTCATTTTTGTCATTTTTGTCATTTTTGTCATTTTTGTCATTTTTGTCATTTTTGTCATTTTGTCATTTTGTCATTTTTGTCATTTTTGTCATTTTTGTCATTTTTGTCATTTTGTCATTTTTGTCATTTTGTCATTTTTGTCATTTTTGTCATTTTTGTCATTTTTGTCATTTTTGTCATTTTTGTCATTTTTGTCATTTTTGTCATTTTTGTCATTTTGTCATTTTGTCATTTTGTCATTTTTGTCATTTTTGTCATTTTGTCATTTTGTCATTTTTGTCATTTTTGTCATTTTGTCATTTTTGTCATTTTTGTCATTTTTGTCATTTTTGTCATTTTTGTCATTTTTGTCATTTTTGTCATTTTTGTCATTTTTGTCATTTTTGTCATTTTTGTCATTTTTGTCATTTTTGTCATTTTTGTCATTTTTGTCATTTTTGTCATTTTTGTCATTTTTGTCATTTTTGTCATTTTTGTCATTTTGTCATTTTTGTCATTTTTGTCATTTTGTCATTTTGTCATTTTGTCATTTTTGTCATTTTTGTCATTTTTGTCATTTTTGTCATTTTTGTCATTTTTGTCATTTTTGTCATTTTTGTCATTTTGTCATTTTTGTCATTTTTGTCATTTTTGTCATTTTTGTCATTTTTGTCATTTTTGTCATTTTTGTCATTTTGTCATTTTTGTCATTTTTGTCATTTTTGTCATTTTTGTCATTTTTGTCATTTTTGTCATTTTTGTCATTTTTGTCATTTTTGTCATTTTTGTCATTTTTGTCATTTTTGTCATTTTTGTCATTTTTGTCATTTTTGTCATTTTTGTCATTTTTGTCATTTTTGTCATTTTTGTCATTTTTGTCATTTTTGTCATTTTTGTCATTTTTGTCATTTTTGTCATTTTTGTCATTTTTGTCATTTTTGTCATTTTGTCATTTTGGTCATTTTGTCATTTTTGTCATTTTTGTCATTTTTGTCATTTTTGTCATTGTCATTTTTGTCATTTTTGTCATTTTTGTCATTTTTGTCATTTTTGTCATTTTTTGTCATTTTTGTCATTTTTGTCATTTTTGTCATTTTTGTCATTTTTGTCATTTTTGTCATTTTTGTCATTTTTGTCATTTTTGTCATTTTTGTCATTTTTGTCATTTTTGTCATTTTTGTCATTTTTGTCATTTTTGTCATTTTTGTCATTTTTGTCATTTTTGTCATTTTTGTCATTTTTGTCATTTTTGTCATTTTTGTCATTTTTGTCATTTTTGTCATTTTGTCATTTTTGTCATTTTTGTCATTTTTGTCATTTTTGTCATTTTTGTCATTTTTGTCATTTTTGTCATTTTTGTCATTTTTGTCATTTTTGTCATTGTTTGTCATTTTTGTCATTTTTGTCATTTTTGTCATTTTTGTCATGTTGTCATTTTTGTCATTTTTGTCATTTTTGTCATTTTTGTCATTTTTGTCATTTTTGTCATTTTTGTCATTTTTGTCATTTTTGTCATTTTTGTCATTTTTGTCATTTTTGTCATTTTTGTCATTTTTGTCATTTTTGTCATTTTGTCATTTTTGTCATTTTTGTCATTTTTGTCATTTTTGTCATTTTTGTCATTTTTGTCATTTTTGTCATTTTTGTCATTTTTGTCATTTTTGTCATTTTTGTCATTTTTGTCTTTTGTCATTTTGTCATTTTGTCATTTTTGTCATTTTTGTCATTTTGTCATTTTTGTCATTTTTGTCATTTTGTCATTTTTGTCATTTTTGTCATTTTTGTCATTTTTGTCATTTTTGTCATTTTTGTCATTTTTGTCATTTTTGTCATTTTTGTCATTTTTGTCATTTTTGTCATTTTTGTCATTTTTGTCATTTGTATTTTGTCATGTTTGTCATTTTTGTCATTTTTGTCATTTTGTCATTTTTGTCATTTTTGTCATTTTGTCATTTTTGTCATTTTTGTCATTTTTGTCATTTTTGTCATTTTTGTCATTTTTGTCATTTTTGTCATTTTTGTCATTTTTGTCATTTTTGTCATTTTTGTCATTTTTGTCATTTTTGTCATTTTTGTCATTTTTGTCATTTTTGTCATTTTTGTCATTTTTGTCATTTTTGTCATTTTTGTCATTTTTGTCATTTTTGTCATTTTTGTCATTTTTGTCATTTTTGTCATTTTTGTCATTTTTGTCATTTTGTCATTTTTGTCATTTTTGTCATTTTTGTCATTTTTGTCATTTTTGTCATTTTTGTCATTTTTGTCATTTTTGTCATTTTTGTCATTTTTGTCATTTTTGTCATTTTTGTCATTTTTGTCATTTTTGTCATTTTTGTCATTTTTGTCATTTTTGTCATTTTTGTCATTTTTGTCATTTTTGTCATTTTTGTCATTTTTGTCATTTTTTGTCATTTTTGTCATTTTTGTCATTTTTGTCATTTTTGTCATTTTTGTCATTTTTGTCATTTTTGTCATTTTTGTCATTTTTGTCATTTTTGTCATTTTTGTCATTTTTGTCATTTTTGTCATTTTTGTCATTTTTGTCATTTTTGTCATTTTTGTCATTTTTGTCATTTTTGTCATTTTTGTCATTTTTGTCATTTTTGTCATTTTTGTCATTTTTGTCATTTTTGTCATTTTTGTCATTTTTGTCATTTTTGTCATTTTTGTCATTTTTGTCATTTTTGTCATTTTTGTCATTTTTGTCATTTTTGTCATTTTTGTCATTTTTGTCATTTTTGTCATTTTTGTCATTTTTGTCATTTTTGTCATTTTTGTCATTTTTGTCATTTTTGTCATTTTGTCATTTTTGTCATTTTTGTCATTTTTGTCATTTTTGTCATTTTTGTCATTTTTGTCATTTTTGTCATTTTTGTCATTTTTGTCATTTTTGTCATTTTTGTCATTTTTGTCATTTTTGTCATTTTTGTCATTTTTGTCATTTTTGTCATTTTTGTCATTTTTGTCATTTTTGTCATTTTTGTCATTTTTGTCATTTTTGTCATTTTTGTCATTTTTGTCATTTTTGTCATTTTTGTCATTTTTGTCATTTTTGTCATTTTTGTCATTTTTGTCATTTTTGTCATTTTTGTCATTTTTGTCATTTTTGTCATTTTTGTCATTTTTGTCATTTTTGTCATTTTTGTCATTTTTGTCATTTTTGTCATTTTTGTCATTTTTGTCATTTTTGTCATTTTTGTCATTTTTGTCATTTTTGTCATTTTTGTCATTTTTGTCATTTTTGTCATTTTTGTCATTTTTGTCATTTTTGTCATTTTTGTCATTTTTGTAATTTTTGTCATTTTTGTCATTTTTGTCATTTTTGTCATTTTTGTCATTTTTGTCATTTTTGTCATTTTTGTCATTTTTGTCATTTTTGTCATTTTTGTCATTTTTGTCATTTTTGTCATTTTTGTCATTTTTGTCATTTTTGTCATTTTTGTCATTTTTGTCATTTTTGTCATTTTTGTCATTTTTGTCATTTTTATCCTTTTTTAGTTTTAGTTTTTTTTGTCATTGCAAATTCGAAATGTAGAAACTGAGCAAATTTTGCCGATTTTTATAATATATAATTTATAATATATACCTGTTATTGTTTTACTTAAACTTAAAGGAATATACTGTCCTTGGTAAAAAGAATGTTGAATTTTTTTCTTGTAATTTTTTTAAATCAATTTTGAATAAATGCAGGTACACATAACAAACAATTGATTTAATTGCTAAACATAAGAAGCTTAAAGCAACTGAGTACATGAGTCTTTCAAAAGAATATTTGATCGAAAACACATGGAATTTCTAATCAATTGGCTGATTTAAGTTAAGCTAATATTGTTTCAGTTTTATCAAATATCCGGATACCACCATCAATAATCAGGGAACCGGATACAAAGGTGTCAACTTTGTGTATAAATATTTGGAATATTAACTGTCTAGTTCCAATTTTCCGCATCTGCTTCGTCGACGAGAGGTGCTTGATAATCTCGATCGGATCCACCTTCCAAATTAGATCTGCCGAAGTCAGCCACCGTGGACTATCCATGGACCGTCAAAAGTTGATCTTTTAATTTATTCTAATAATCATTATCGGAGCTTAGCGGGTGACACATTCGAGGGGATTTTCGG
>NW_026597239.1:0-9377 GCF_029784155.1 Uranotaenia lowii | reverse complement strand
AAAGGAGAAAATACGTCAATGATCACACAAAATGTGCAACCAATGATTGAATTTGTGGTAATTTGTGGCAATTTGTTAGAGATAATTAGAATTTTTGGCTTAAAATGAGAAATACCAATGCCCAGAGAGAGTGAGAATGTACTAATTTTTGCAATATGTTGCAATTTGTGAAGCAGTTGTGGAATTTTGATCATTACCATTCCAAATGCAAAGAATTCTCTCTCGATTTCAATCCCTTGATTTTCTCCCTCCATCTCAGTTCCCCGAGCTAATAGATATGCTTAGCTTGTAAAATTTTCGTATGGACGTACTACTTGTAACAAGTGGAGAAAAACTTCATTCTTTATCATCTTACGATGATTTTAAATAAGCTTACACTTAAAAATGCAGTCATCAATCGCAATCATAGCTCTTAATTGGCTTCCGGATCACGTGAATACCATTTCAAACATATGAATGGACTGAGTCGACGACCCGTGCCTGCAGACTTACTTCCATACCAAAAATCCGTAGGAAGTAGGAATCACGTGTGAGATCATCTTGTATCCCATCATGATAAACAAAAAAAAACGTTTTGCTGTGAGTCATTTTGAAATTCCTCAAACTGTATCAAAATCGCGTAAAGCCAAAATGTCACCTATCCTAAAACGACGGATATATGTAAATATATGCTAAGCACGACGCCCGGAATCAACAGCGATTAAGCGCGAAGAGGTGTTGAATCTCCACGGGCACGTTCTTTCTATCTTGAACTCGTTTCGCCAGCCATTATTAGGTCATTAGAATAGGTGTTGATAGGTTTTTGACATTTCCGATGGTTCCTCCCGGGGTGTGTGCTTTTTTTCGGAACGCGGAAGTAAAAAGCCCATTAGCGGATGGATTAACGTCCTATTCATAAAAATAGCTTTATCGTATTGTACTTTTCTGTCACTAGTGGATGCAAAATTTTGTTATGGTTTATTAAATGTTATCGGAAATTCGAAAAAAGAAACAAATTCTCACCAGACTTCTATAAAATCGTTAAGAAAAGGGATAGGAACAGGAATAGGAATAGGAAAAGGAATAGGAATAGGAATAGGAATAGGAATTGGAATAGGAAAACAAAAAAAAGTGCATTGTTGATTCAATTATGAATATATCAATATCAGTCAGAAAAAACATGATCGAATCTCTTACATAACAATAACAATAAGTGAAGCATTTTCATAATTATTTAAAACAATTCATGGATCAATATTCTTACTTTACCGATCCATGAATTGTGAGACTTGTTTTTCCCGTCTTTACTCTATCAACATTGTCATCTCTCTGATTTGCAGATAAGCAATTCAATTCATTGAACGAACGGTTTTATCATTCACAGTCAATAAAAAATACACCAAACAGATAATGTGATTTACGATGGGACGCAACTAGCCATTCTACTGGTTGCTTAATTCAAGGCTGCCCCGTTGATATAATCAGCAACATTAGTTCATACTTCGTATATTGATTACTATCATCTACCTAAGCAAGTACCTCCAAACAAAACGCATTGACTCGTTTCAAGTGTCATTATCCGCTGCTCGTGATTGTATGGGCGCGTTCCTGAACTTGATATCAGTTTATTAGTACAGACCGGGAACTTCATCGTCACGTGCAAAGTCTGGTGGAATGATTGTTTAGCCGATGATGGCTGAATCGGGATCAATTCAATCTTATGTAACGAAATAATTACCTGCGAAAGGAATCTTTGGGTCAACTTTCTAAGCGCATAAGTACTTTTCAAGGCTCTGACCATTTTAAAGCCATTAACTTTTGAATACATAGATGGGAATTGATGACATTTTCAGCGAAACTGCCTAGTGATGTAATGTTTACATGTGCAAATTTTTTAGAAGTTTCGTATTGTAATTTTTTAGATATTCATTGGACGAAGTTTTTCGACTTTTTGTTTTGGGCACCAGGTGTGCCATCTAAAATGTATACTATGAACCACCCTTCTTTTCAAATCAAGGGTCCTTTGGATTACGTTTTCTGTTTCCTGAAGCTTATTAATTTGGTTGATGTTATGACAAATTTAGCAAATGGTCCTCAAATGGTCATATTTTACTTTTCATCAATCCACCACAGTTTTTGCGTAATGCACAATTCCAGATGGAATTAAAACGGTTATGTTTGAAGGCAATCTTCTTTGTATATGGATTGTGTCAATCGTAATAAACCATTGGTTGATTTGCAGCTTCCTAAAATCGTCAGCTTCCTCCAGTACTAGACAACAATTTTTTTTTCCAATTTTTTCTCCTTGTTTATCCCCGAAACATCCAGGCGAGACTTGTCTACGAAAAGTATCTGACTGAATATTTGCCAGGTGCCTGCTTGTTGTTTGTGCTAGTTTGTTTTACCGTCCAATACGATTTTTTTAAACAAGGTGAGTGAGCCTACTTTCGACCTAGAGCCTACTTTGGTCCTAAAATGCCGATAATCCTAAATAATTCATTTCAATGGCATAGATTTAAGACTAGTAAACTAGTAAGCAATGAAATTCCAATCTTCCTACATGCTATCATATCGCTATTTGTCATTAAAAGTTACTCAAATAAAATCTTCGACGTCTCTTCAGTGGTAAACCAGACAGCTAAATTAGTGAGAGGCATTTTCAGAAATAACAGTGTATAACAAAAAATCATGTTATCCAACTATCTAAGCCTAAATTTCAAGGGAAGACACTATCGCTGTGATGAACATGAACTGTTCTACCAATTTTTCCAAAAATAAAGGAAAATCTTTGGAAAATTCGGAAAATTTGAATAGGATTCAAAAATAGGAAACTTTCGAACATGACGTTCCACTTTTGGACCGAACATCATCAAAACGTTTCATTTTGATATTGAACGACCAATCATTTAAGGTGCGAATTTTCGTTACGGTATTATTTAGAACTTTTTTGAGCGTTTTCAACTTTTTTTGGTCATTTTTGAATAAAAAAAAAGTACAAATGATCACGAACAAAATCTTATTGATGTGCTGCTGATAATAATAACTGCGGGTGAAAATGTTTGAGATATTCATAACGAATATTTTAAAAGTTTATTTTAATAGTTAATACCGTTCCACCCTAATGGGATAGCAAAAATCCTTACCCAACACGGCCTGAAAACAGCATACAAGAGCGGCAACACCCTTAAGGATCGGTTGGTCTCCTTGAAAGATAACATTCAGCAAGATGAGAGATCGGACCATAACTGGGTCAATGAATCTAGCGTAGCCGCCCACGCAACGGAAATGGATCTCTCCATAAACTAGGAAGTAATCTTTAAGAAATGTGTGGGAAAAGCTTCACATTTGAACGCATGGAAGTCGATGTTCATTAGTTATAATTTGCAGTTTGGTTTTCTTCAAAACTTTAACCACAGACAAACAGACAGGACACTCTGTTTCGGAACAGAGCCAGAGCCAGGCGATGTCGCCACCAGATAGCTCTACGGTAACTTTTTTAACATTGCAATTTTTATCACGGTAGCCGCTCGTTTCAATATTTTTTCGTGACGACCAGACACCGCTTCAAAATAAAAACATTCAAAGTAATAGGTAGTAAATTCTTTTATCTGAAGATTTTGAATGTTTCTTTTAACTTGTATTAGTAGACTGAGTCGATTTGGGGTCATTTTTGAATTTCTCAAACCCTGGGGTCTAAAATGCTTCGTTTCGGCTAAAAACTCATCCATGATTTTTTGCAGAATTTTTAAGTAACGTTTACATGAGTAAATTTGGATATTGAGGTTTGTATGGGAAAATTGAATATTTTGTTCCGAAAAATCATCATCATTTTTGTTTCTTCTGTGCAACCGAGCCTGTTAGTGGTTTTTGTGCCAATTTATAAATTCTTCAAAGGAAATTTTCCACTGAACAACTTTGTCGAAGACCGTAGATTCGTATCTTATTAGACAAAAAAAGTTATTAGCGGTTCAACAGAGGTATGTCTTTTGGCATTGATAAACAATAAATTCAATAGACACCACTGCTGGGTGCCTTGCGAGGTATTGCATGACTATTTTCCATGCATGGTTTATAATTCTTTTATTTCACAGATTATTGAAAAAGTTTATTGATTTAAATTTGGCACTAGATTAGGGGCTTGCGCCGATGCTTACCATAACAAATGCTAGAGCTATTTTTTCATGTTATATAAAATTGAAATTTGAGAATAAACTAACAAAGGTTTATCAAGTATCCCATACGTGGATAAGTGTGAATTGTTGAATGTTCAAAAGTTTCATTCTCAGGTTATTTTTTCTATATTTGACGTGCTGCTTAAATTTGCTTTTCAAAACCGTACACTTCATAAGGAACCATCGATTCACCAAATTCTCTGGCATAATCATTTTGCAAAGTTTTTAATAAACGTTTGATCCTTTGTCGGGTTTAATTTTCCTGTGCTCAAGGTTTTCAAGAAACACAAGGTTCTCTGACTTTCACAGTAAGGAGTGCGGAGTGAGGAGTGCGCGGGGTGCTCAATGAGTTTGTTTACAAACATACGAATATTTGCTCAGCTGTCTAGTGGTTGTTTGTCTATGCTTTAACGCTACTTAAACCTGCTACGTTTGATCCAACATCTTTTAATTACTTTCGTTATTTTTAATTTTTGTATAATTTAATCGGGTCGTTTTTCCATCAAGAGAAAAAAAAAAACTCTATAGCAACATACATGATAACACGCAGACAAGTTCAAGTAGGCTGAAATTATTACGCTAAAAATGAAATTCCAAAATAATTTTCTTCGTATTTTGAATCATTCGGAAAAACATTTTTAGCTAAACAAGACACGAATCTGAGCTTGATGAAAACGGTGTTTTTTCAGTTCATTGTTGGTTAAATAATTATCCGTTTATTAATGGTCTTTTCGCTTGTGTTATGTCCCTAAAATGCCCGAAAGCCGCTAGGACCTACCATAACTTTGCATAAAACGTGCCATGGCAATCATAAGATTCAAAATAAAAGTTAAGTCGGTTAGGTGAGATCACGGGTTGCGAAATTTTTGAAAAAAGTGCTGTTTTTAGACTTTTTGAATACTGTGAAAATTCAATAACCAATAGCCTAGTGGTTTTCAAAGTGGTTCAATCTATTCGGTTATCACTAACATTGCCGGAATTCAGTTATTAGAATCTACACCAAGGTTTTTTTTTACACGGTTTTAACGCGGATTTTTTTACACGGCTTTTTTTACACAGTTTTCGGGAATTAACACGGTTTTTTACACGGATTTCGCGAATTAACACGGTTTTTGAAAGAAAATATAAGTCCTTTTTGAAGGAAAATATTTAGAATCTTTTTTAAGTTGGGAAAATCTTAGCTCTGAGACTAAGAACATGATACATGAGACCTGAGACCTTGGACCAGACACCTGAAACCTGAGACCTTAGACCTGAGACCTTAGACCTGAGACCTTAGACCTGAGACCTGAGACCTGAGACCTGAGACCTGAGACCTGAGACCTGAGACCTGAGACCTGAGACCTGAGACCTGAGACCTGAGACCTGAGACCTGAGACCTGAGACCTGAGACTTGAGACAAGACCCAAGCTACCAAAAGTTCGGATAACATTCCTCTATCAGGTTTGATCAGCTTAATCGAGTATGCTAATACAACTTCTTTTCAGCTCAATTTTTAAGTAGTTAAACGAACTTTAAAGTTGACAAAAAGTTATCATAAATTCCAAACAACTTCTAACCAGCTTCAAAATCTACTTTTTAAGCTGCATAAAAAATCGAAAAAAATACTCTTTAGCTTCTTCAATTGTCTTTCTCAAGTCCGCTTATTTGATTCATATTTATCAATCATATCTGTTACTAACTCACATTAAATTTAAAAAACATGTTCTTAACAAGCATCGAACCCGAGCTCACCGCTTGAAAGTCGAGATCCATAGGTACTTGTTGCCCTATATGAACATCATGAGTAGGCAACGATTTTACTCGATGTGATAATTTCTTTAAAAATGACTTTCAGGTTCATAATTTCTACTTAATTCCCACTTTCAAGTTGTTAAAAAGTTCTTCCGGAACTAAATGTGTACTTCACATTGTGTTTATTTATGAAAACCGAGACCGGAGACAAGCTACTAGTATTAGTACCGCGAGAAATTAGTTTAGCTCCGATTTCAACATGCGACCCCTCTAGTGAAAGGGTTTGACTTGTAGGCGACGAAAAATAGTGTCTCAGGTCTCAGGTCTTAGGTCTAATGTCCCATGTCTTTGGTCTTATTCTTCAGGTCTCAGGTCTCATGTCTCAGATATCAGGTCCCTGGACTCAGGTCTCAAGTCTCATGTCTAAAGTCTCAGGTATCAGATCTCAGGTGTCATATCTGTAGTCTACATTCTCAAGTCTCAGGTCTCAAGTCTTACGTCTCAGGTCTCAGGTCTCAGGTCTTAAGTGTCAGAACATCAGAGCTGCAGAATTTGAATGGTCTTTTTTACACGGTTTTCGGGAATTACCACGGTTTTTTTACATGTTTTTCGGGAATAAACACGGTTTATTTTTTGCAAGGTTTTTTTACGCGGTACGTATATCAGTGTAAGAAAAAACCTTACTGTATTTAAAATTTTAAGACCCGTGAATGCTGCATAACATAGAACAGGACTCAAATTTAGATATCAAGAAATAATAATATATTTTACGTTATTTCAGCGGCATGTAATTAATTTGTATTCAAAAATTCAAATTATTGGTGAATATAGAATTTTGTATACTAAAATTTAAGATATATGATTTGATATCAAAACAAACCAATCAGTTTAAGTAATTGTTCAGGAAACTTTAAATAGAATTTAGTGTTGTTGTTAAACACGTTATGTTTGGTCATCTTCCATATATTTTTCAAAAATTTGAATTTTTCTTTCGAACGAAATAGTTTGTAAATACATCAACGTAAAGCCAAAAGCTAATGGTTTTTCAATGATCCAGAACGAAAACTTTGCAAAAGAGGGTGGTGAGTGAAAAAGTTTGGAAACCACTGACAAAGTCCCCTTTCCAAATGAACTACGCTTAATAATAAGTGGATGTTAATAAACAACTTTAAAATTTGTTAAATCACATGTTCGTAGAAAAATTAGATTTATTTTCGAAAATTGTAACTGAAAGAATAATCAAATGTCGATCTGATGTCAGTTTGAAGAATCAGCAAGTCATTTGGAACTGATTTGTTACACAGGGAAACGGCATTTTGAGATTGTTGCGTCCTGGATTCGAAACATTTGTCAAATTTCGTCCATCACCTCTAGTTTCGGTTGTTGATATGGCGTGTGAAAATTTTAAAAATGATCAGTTTAAGGTACAATCGATTTTTTTTACACTGATAATTTCATAAACCTACATGAAAACTTAAAGCTTATTTTTTATGAATTTACATCCTTAGTTCACCCAAGGATTCAGATCTTGCCTAGATATCCTTGTTTCAGAGATACAACGCTTTAAAAAATAAATTTTACAATTTTTAGATATTAAAAAGGATAAAATTACAACATTGTCTAAAATCATTCAAGAAAGTCATTCAATAATCGATACTTTCAACTCATTCAACAACTTTGTTAAAGACTGCGAAATTATTTGACTAGCGGTTTAAAAAATTTCGAAGATTCAATTTCGTTAAAATTTTCTTTGAAAAATTTCGTCTAAATCCGCGTTTTGGATTTGGAAAAAATCAACAAAAAGGAACTCCAAAACTTTTTTCTCAGAATTCAAAATTACTTGCGATCTTGAGGAAAGTTTATCATTGAGTTAAAACCTTTACATATTTTGAAAGTACTTGTAACATTTTACAGTTTAGTCAAAAACTACACAAATTTATAAATAGAATTCTAAACTATTTTTAAAAGTTATCTCGAAAACTAGAGCTTTCAGAAAAAAACTAATTGGAAACATATTTGGATTCGGCGCCTCCAAATAAGTCAAAATCAGTTATGCGATTTCTCTCACTTCGGAAAAATGTGAATTTAGTTGCCTTGTGTTATTTGACTTAGATGATGGAGGGTTGGCTCCATCTTTTAGCCTTCATTGATTTGATAAAAAATCCCTTTTTTAATCTAAAATATCTGAAAGCATTTTAAGTAAGTGGGCATTGCCTTTTCTTTTTGTTAATTGTAATAACATACCCTACCAACATGTTTTCTTCTCGAAGCACAATAATAGAATCTAAATTATTTTTCCATTTGACGTTCGAATGTTAGTCTCTTTTCTTTCTTATACTGAAACTGGTTGAATCAAATTTCTTGCAATATATTGAATAGTCTCTCCAAACACATGTTGACAGGTAAGAATGATTTAATAACTATCACTTATCCACTGTTTGTGTCCATACATTATCAACATTGATCACAACAATTCTTTACCGGTTGACACGTGGTGTTTTCAATTATTCATGCAAACCACAATAATTAACTCCACTTAACGTTGTAGGTATTTATTAATAAAAGTAGTTTGCCGGCTGCATGTCCATTGATCATATGTAGCCGGTTAGAGGCCGGCATCTTTCCGTTAGAAATCTATATGTATCTCAAAGTGTAGAGATCCACCCATGTGTTTTTTTCTCTCCAATTTGTCACCGGACGACACCGCTTTCTTATCGACCAAACTGACGACGCCCGTCGTCGTCGTTGTGGTCCTCAGGGCGAGAGATTCATCTATACCCCGCTGCATATACAGAGAGTGCAATTATCATTGCAATTATTTCCGAAAGCATCGGACTTGTTTACTTGCTTGCTGCTATCCTCACATTTCTAACCCCGCGCACTACATTGATCGGGAAAAGCGCTGCAATGGGATACAAAGAGACGATATGTCTAGTTCCTGGCTGTCGACCAAGAGAATTTTCACTAAATCCATTTGAATACTATTATTATTGTCGGGAGGCAGACTAGGGATGGTAGGATGAATAAAAGTTAGGATTGGATAATCTATTTAACAATTATGGTTAAATCGATTTTTTCAGAAAATGTGGAAAAAATAATTATTTTTGGTTTCAACATAATTGAACATTTGAAGCATCCAATCCAGAAAGCTGCAATCATATTCTTTTTCCCTAGCCGTAAACTAGTTACGAACATCCCTAGTTCTGCCAACAATGCGTTCATGTTGCATATCGCCCACAGCCTTGACCGTTTATGCAAGGTTCACTCAAATGCCAAACAGTTGACTTCACTCTCGAAACACGAGGACACTGCTGTAAGACCTTCGGTACACATTTTTCACTGCTGACAGAGGCATTATGGAACGATTCTGGTCTGGAAATGGTCACTTGAAACCTCCTCTAAGAGCTTTTAGACCGTGACCTTGAACCTCGGTGACTTTGCACTGGAAACTCAAACACTTGGTGGTTTCTCTAGTATTTATGATTTATTGGC
>NW_026597238.1:0-9392 GCF_029784155.1 Uranotaenia lowii | reverse complement strand
AAAAAAGTATTATATAGGCACTTTTTTAACCGGGAATCAACTTTTAACAGTTTTTGGAGCCTGTTTGAGATTCTGATTGCTTTTCAACCGACAGTTGCTCTTGCCAAGTTCTTTTGAAGGTGTTTGGAGAATCAAACCGATGAAACATTTGAAATACCTGGAGAAATCTATGTGTTTATTTTACCCAACCTTGAAATGTCCGTCTTACCCAACCTAACAACTTTTATTTAAAAACGTTTGATGCTCAAGCTCAATATTAAGCAAAATCTTGGAGCAGCTATTAGTTTTTCGAATAACTACTTTCCTCAAGTCACACGAACTTCTCTGCAGCCATCAGTACGGATTTAGAACAGGCCCTAGTACTGTAACCGCAGCTAGTGATCTATCCAAGGAAATTTACGATGCATTTGAAAGCCAACAATACGCCGCAGTTCTTTTCCTAGGTCTTAAAAAGCTTTCGATACTGTCGATCACGAACTATTGTTAGAAAAACTGAAGTTTTACGGAATCCGAGGAAAAGCGAACGATCTTATTAATAGTTACCTATCAAACCGTCTCCAGTACGTGGGAGTAAATGATATCGAAAGTGCACTTAGACCGATGTCAGTTGGTATACCTCAGGGAAGTAACAAAGGACCGCTCTTGTTCCTAATATACGTGAATGATCTACCGAAGCTTGCACTTGATGGAAAAACCCGCCTGTTTGCTGACGCAATATCGCTGACCTATGTTGGAAGAGACACTAATGAACTGATAAATCGAATGGAACATGATATGCAGATACTAATGGGATTCTTCTCAGAAAACCTGTTATCACTGAATTTTTCAAAAACCAAATACGTCATATTTCACTCACCTAGAAAGCGAGTCAAGAGGTCCGAGAGTTGACTATTGGCTCTACTATTATCGAAAAGGTCGATAAATACAATTATCTTGGTTTGATATTTAACACCAAACTATCATGGCAGCCTCACATCAATCATATAAAAAGCGATGTTAGCACAGCTTGTGGCCTGTTATGGAAGGTGTCTAAGTTTGTCCCTACATACAAAACAGTTAGAGGCCATGTACCTAGCGTTCGTGCAATCCAGATTAAATTACATGGTATCAATATACAGAAGCGCCACAAAAACAAAACAAAAATCGCTTCAAGCTACTCAAAATCGATGTTTGAAAACGATTTATAGAAAACCACGACTACATCCCACAGTAAACCTGTACGAAGAAACTGCCAAGTCAATACTACCCATCCTAGCACTAAGGGAATTACAATGCCTTATACAAGTGCACAATTAATTAAACAATCAATCAACTCATCACAACGAAACGCTAAGTTTCCGTAACCATAGATACAATTTGATGAGTAATCGTATGATAGATATCAGTCGTCCAAAGTCAAATCTCACTAAATCATCCCACAGTTATTTCTCCAAGGCCAAGTACAATCAACTTCCTAACATATTGAAAGAAGAAAGGAACTTGATAAAATTTAAAAAATATGTGTAAACAACACATTCGCAGCATAATTTTCTAAAAATCATCCACCGATGCATCACTAACTGATCCATAAGCCCAGTGTACCTCCTTCAAAGAGATTGTATCTCGCTGGAGGTACCAAGCAGCTACCAGTCCTCATCATCTGCGCATCTACCATTAGAAACAGTCGACTAATACCACTTTTGCAAAATATTTTCTTATTTTCTGCCCACCACCGAGCCACCACCACCTGCCGCCGCCCACAGCCGCCCACCGCCGCTCACCCGCCACACAATCCGCCACCCACCACCACCCATCGTCACCAACCATCAATAGCCAATTGAGTTATAAGAAAGTGTGAATTGTGAATGAAGAACAAAAATGTACCAATCTTAATGAAAAAAATCATATGAAAAAAAATGAAAAATAAAATGATTAGGCGGTTTTATGCCTTTTGGAGGAGTCTTAACTAAATTGCTCCAGGGGGCTTTTCCCTGCTCAATGAAAAAAAAACTTGTTAAACCAAATTTCGCTGTTTTTATCGGGTGGTCAATGAGAAGCTTCATGAGTATTCCACTGTTGAAAACTGTTGACATATCTGAAAAAGTTTTGAGTTATGGGCTTTTTCCTGAGTAGCAAAAATAATATCAAATAGTGCATTCTCAATGTTTTTGTTTGTTTTGTTTACTATAAAGGGTGATACGGTCAAAATATGGTCAAGGGAAAACGCGTGTAAATCGATGAAATCGTTTATTTAAAAAATCAAATTAAATTCTTTTTCAAGTTTAATTAGTATAAAATTCAGGAAAAATATTCCGCTTTTCCAAATCCAAATTGCCGGGCCTTACGCTTAACCTCCAGACTTCCTGGCTGTCGACAAACGTTCCCCAAACACTTTAATTACATTTGTAACGGTTGATTTGGCAACTTTTAGCGATTTTGCCAGCTTTGCGTGCGAGTAGCTCGGATTTACGCTGCTCTTCTTCCTTGGACGGCATTTTGACTACTGAAGAGTGAATTCCAGAATTAAAATAGGAGCAACAATCCACACACACACACGCACACACACACACACACACACACACACACACACACACACACACACACACACACACACACACACACACACACACACACACACACACACACACACACACACACACACACACACACACACACACACACACACACACACACACACACACACACACACACACACACACACACACACCCACACACACACACACACACACACACACACACACACACACACACACACACACACACACACACACACACACACACACACACACACACACACACACACACGCACACACACACACACACACACACACACACACACACACACACACACACACACACACACACACACACACACACACACACACACACACACACAGACACACACACAGACACACACACACACACACACACACACACACACACACACACACACACACACACACACACACACACACACACACACACACACACACACACACACACACACACACACACACGTGGGTTCTAGCTCGCGCTTGCGATGCTGCGATGCCGAGAAGGGCCAAGCATAAAAGCACTAGGCCACCCGTCTACTGGTGGACGGAGGAAATTGCGGGTCTGCGCGCCGACTGCCATAGGGCAAGGCGCAGGATGCAGAACGCAAGGACCCAAGAAGAGCGAACGGAGCGTAGGCCACTCTTCACAAGCGCGAGATCGGCCCTCCGCAGGGCCATCAACGCAAGCAAGAGGGCACGTTTCAAACAGTTATGCCGTGACGCCAACGACTGTCCATGGGGTGATGCCTATCGGATAGTCATGGGCAGAACTAAAAGTGGGGGCGCACCACCTGAAACGTGCCCCGATAAACTGAGAGTCATCATCAATGAGCTGTTCCCACAGCACGATGTTACCCGCTGGCCAACAGTCCCGTATGACTGGGCGCCGTATGACCAGCGCCGAAGAGAGGATAACGGTGGAAGAACTTCGCGAGATCGCCAAGTCTCTCCAACCGAGGAAGGCCCCCGGACCGGACGGCATTCCGAACGTCGCGGTGAAGGCCGCGATTAGGGAATTCCCCGATATGTTCCGAACATCGTTGCAACGATACGTGACGGAACGGGTGTTTCCTGACACGTGGAAACGGCAGAAACTTGTTCTTCTGCCAAAGCCGGGTAAGCGTCCAGGAGACCCATCGGCATATCGGCCGATCTGTCTACTGGATACCAGGCTTGCAATTTCTCTTACGAGAATCACCCAAGTGCTCGGTTTTCGATTCTCGGTAGAGATTCTCTGAAACGCACCGCAGAGATTTTTAGCCGAACCTCTGTAGAGAATCTGTAAATCAACACGACAGAGCTAACGCACACTACAGTGAAAAAATGTTTTCACCACGGAGAGCGACAGCGACGGCAGCTGGCTTGGCTTGTTGCGTTTACCAACACATACGAAGCTGAACCACTCGCCCGAAACATTCATCGTTGTTGATGCTATTATTATGCACACCGTCGTGTTTGTTTTTGTCTTTGCTTTTTGGTGGCTTCAACTAGTCGGTTCTGTGTTTTCACCGGGGTGCTCTACAGTGACAAATCCTCGCACGCCGGAGCTATTGAACTAAGGTGTGTGTGGCTTTCGAAACCGGGGTGCGAATAATGTGTGGAGAGGATCGAAAAATCTCACCCGGGTGATTTGCAACTATCGCACGGGGGTGTTTTTTTCTCCGTTCTCCGTTTTTCTCGGTAGAGAATGGCATCTCTGCTGGATACAGCGGGTAAGGTCCTGGAGAAGGTGATTCAGAACCGACTTCAGAGATACACGGAAAGTGAGGGCGGACTCTCGGGGAAACAGTTTGGTTTCCGTCGAGGTCGCAGCACCGTAGATGCCATCCGCTCGGTCATCGAGGTAGCGGACAGAGCCAGGCTGACCAAGAGGAGAGGGCTCCGCTTTTGTGCGGTTGTCACTCTGGATGTGAAGAACGCCTTCAACAGTGTCAGTTGGACAGCGATTGCGTCGTCGCTCATCCAAATGAGGATCCCGGCATATCTGTATAGGCTTGTGGAAAGTTACTTCCACAATCGCCAACTGCAGTATATGACCGGCGAGGGTTTGCGAACACAAGAGGTTTCGGCGGGTGTTCCACAGGGGTCAATTCTCGGCCCGGTTCTGTGGAACATCACCTACGACGAACTCCTACGAACGAGCCTCCCATCGGGAGCCGAACTCGTAGGATTTGCAGATGATGTAGTCCTCTTGGCGAGGGGCTCCTCAACAGCGGAGGTTGAGCTACTGGCCACGGTAGCTATCCAGGAAGTGGAACGCTGGATGCACTCCAAGTGCCTGCGTCTAGCCCACCACAAAACCGAGATGGTGCTTATCACCAACCTGAAATCACCCCAAACAGGTACCACTGCCGTTGGACCGTGCAACATCGTGTCTAAACGCGCAATTAAGTACCTAGGGGTGATGATTGACGACAGGCTCAGCTTCACGAGCCATGTCGAACACGTGTGCAAGAGAGCGGCAATGGCCACGGCCGCACTCACACGAATGATGCCGAACTCCTCGGCTATCCAAAGCAGCAAAAGGCGGATCATTGCAAGTGTGACCACTTCGATCTTGCGGTACGGAGCAGCGGCCTGGAGGCAGGCCCTGGGAAGAAGCTGTAACCTGCAGCGACTTAGCAGCGTTCAGCGGCTGATGAACCTGCGGGTTATCAGCGGATACCGGACCATGTCGTCCGAAGCCGCCTGTGTTGTAGCGGGTGTTATGCCCATCTCGGTTTTGCTAGAGGAGGATGTCTATTGCTACGACAACAGAGACACGCCCAACGTTCGAGATCTCGCCAATGAGGACTCGATGTCCAACTGGCAGCAGCTGTGGGACAGCTCAACGAGAGGAAGGTGGACCCATCGTCTGATCCCGCACATCGGGAGCTGGATCGGAAGAAGGCACGGTGAAGTGGACTTCTATATGACGCAATTCCTGACTGGTCATGGATGCTTCATGAAGTACCACTACCGGTTTGGACATGTGGCTTCGCCATATTGCCCAGATTGTGGTGACGTAGAGGAAACACCCGAACATGTGGTGTTTGTCTGTCCGAGGTTTGCGGCGGTACGTACTTCCATATTTGCCGCCTGCGGGCCTGACACGACAGCAGACAACGTTGTACAGAGGATGTGTGCGGATTCCAACACTTGGCACGCGGTCAGCGATGGGTTCACCCGGATCATGACTGCCCTGCAGAGGAGCTGGAACCAACGGCAGTCCGCGAACGGTGTAGGATGACTCCATCGGCGGGGAGCATCTGAGTAGTGTGCGTCCGATTCCTTGATCGAAGCTACAAAGATAAGGCATCATCTTCTGCGTAGCGGAGGTCAGGGGTGCGCCGCGAACGTGTGTAGGATACCCCAATGTCGGGGGGTATCCGAGTAGTTCCGCTTCCTAAGAGGGAAACTGCGGGGATAAGACTTTACCTTCCTCGTAGCGGATCTCGAAGGAAGAGGGTTAACCACTGTCGGGGGATACCCACGGGTAGAGAGGCTCTCGACGCCGGGCGAGCCTCTCGAGTCGGTGTAGGATGTCGTCACCGTCGGGAAACATCCGAGTCGTAGCGTTCCAAGTCCCGAATGTGTGCCGTGACAGGCGCGAGTCTAGGATAAGCTGCTCTCGATTTGGCACACAACGGGCAGGAAAATCCGCGGGCCAAAAATCCTAGGGTTGCCAACCAAGGGGGATAAAGAAGACCGGACAACGGTCGGAGTAGACTGACCCCATCGACGGGGGGCTGTCGAGTAGAGTGCGTCCGACCCCACGGTTTGAAGTTACAAAGATAAGACAATACCTTCTGCGTAGCGGATGCCGTGGGTGCGCCGCGTTCGTGTGTAGGATGCTCCACCTTCGGGGAGTATCCGAGTAGAGCGGTTCTCAACGACAGAAGCTGCGGGGATAAGACTTGACCTTCTTCGCAGTGGAAATCGTTGGGAAAGGGTTATTCCACGTTCGGGGAATACCCACGGGTAGAGTGGCTCTCGACGCCGGGCGAGCCATTCGAGTCGGTGTAGGATGACGTCTTCGTCGGGAATCATCCGAGTAGTTGCGTTAAGTCCCGCGCGTGTGCCGTGACAGGCGCGAGTCCAGGATAAGCTGCTCTCGATCTGGCACACGACGGGCAAGGTGGCAAACTTCGAACCCTGAAGATAAGAGGTCGGGCTTCGAGTCGTTAGAGGAGAGGTCAGGCCTCAAACCTTCAGGCGGAGAGGTTTGTGTGGTCAACCCCGAGTCTTTATGATAGGAGGTCGGGTCCCGAGTCGTAAGAGGAGGGATCTGGCCCCTTACCAACAAGAGGAGGGGTACAAGTGGTCACCTCGAGTCATTACGAGGAGAGGTCAGATTTCAAGTCGTTAGAGGAGAGATCGGGCCTTGAATCGTGCAGAGGAGAGGTAAACCTTGAGTCGATGCGAGGAGGGGTCGGATCTCAAGTCGTCAGAGGAGAGATCAGGCCTCAAGTCGCGAAGAGGAGAGGTTTGTGTGGGAATCTCGAGTCATTGCGAGGAGATGTCGGTTCTCAAGTCGTTAGAGGAGAGTTCAGGCGTCGAGTCGTAAGGATGAGAGGTTTTGCTGAAAGTGGTCTCGTTAATGAGTATTGCCTTTGAGCGCATTAGCGCGAATAGACCTCCCACTATTGAAGCATAGTGTACTAAACAGTTCGAGGAGGTCTGCGGCCCCAGGTGGAGTTTAGGGAGTAGGGGGTATACACGGAGTATATCATGAGTCTGCCCATTGTACCCATGGACCCAGAGTAGCAAACTGGGGGGACGCGGTGGCTCGCCGTGCCTTGGAATACAATCCGTAAACCGGGATTTACCACCTGTGGTTACCAACTAAAAAAAAAAACACACACACACACACACACACACACACACACCTTCAAAAGAGGGGTGTTCAGGTTTTTTAAATGCAAAATAGAGAGAAATGCGTCAAGTTGAAATTGACCACATTTCGACCGTATCACCCTTTAAGGAAGCCTTGCTTGCTGTTAATCAACAAAGGCCAATACACTTAAGCAAACATATTCCCATCATAAGATTTGTGCCAAACATTGTAATTTTAAAAATATTGAAAGTGTCCGTTTTACCCGCTGTGTCCATCGTAGCCAACTTTCCGTTCTTTTCCAATCAAATCACCTTTGGTACAGTACACTTGATCGCAATCGAAAGATTTCTTTTTATACAACCACGGTAGATTTCGGTATTTCAATAGCAACTTACTATCTTCTTCAGTAAGCGTCTTCGAATGAAATACCGGTATCTGATTTTACATTTACCGTGGTTGAATTAAAAGAAATCTTTCGATTGCTTTGATTCAGTTTAATCATTCAACCAAGTACACAATACAGTACACTTTTCAACGCAATTTCGGCATAGAGATTTGCTTAATAGGCATAGGATTTTTCCAACCTCTTCTATGGGTGTACCTAAGGTTCACGTCAACGTTTATGAATTGTATTCTAAATAAAGAATTGATGACGAATTTCAAACATCTTAGAAAAAAATTGTCCAAATTCGACATCATTTCTATAGGTGTTACGAAACGGATCAAAAGCTTAATTTTTAACACGCCTCAGAAGCACACAATTAAAGATTTGCACACCCGCCAGACCACTTTACTCCGCTAGGCAAAAGTAGCTACATTCGCTAGTTTTCGTCTCCAAAGTCTTATCAAATCGTTGGCTGGCGTCAACGAAACCAAACCGTATGGTAGCCATCGGGAATTAAAAGGTTTTTAGGATTATAGAAATTCTTGGCCGCCATTATTGGTTTTAGTCTGCGCTATGTCCATTGAGCGTGTGCGAGACTGCATTCCGATTCGATTCGCTTCCGAGACGACGACGACAACTCTTTGATCTTAATTAAGACGCAACTCTAATGCTTAGACTCAGAAGACGTCGAAATCGGCCGGGCGAGCAGACATTGTTTTGCTTTGAATGAGTCGGTCACCGATAAGCGATGATGGTGCTGGATTTTGGATAAACTAACCGAACTTAATGGGGTGTTTGATGATGCCGGGTGGCGGCAACTTCTCCCGGATTTATGCTTCCATACAGCCAGGATGGGCTCTTATCGTTGGGCTGAGCGCCATCTGAGTCGTCGTGCTAATCGTGCCCATAACCTTTCGCTTCGAAGTGGCTTATTATTTATAACTTTATTAGGAATGCGGTAGCAAGTTTGTTGGCCATAATCTTCTGAGTAAGTAATTGAAATTCAAAAACATTTGGAGAATTCAGGCGCCGTCGATGATTTTCGTAGGTCTCCATAAATAGACGATGTTGGAAAACGGAGGTTGTCCAAATCCACAGGGAAAATAAATTCAACGGATTTTAATCACAAAATGAGTGTCACATGACGAAGATTTTTGAAACTGTCAAAAATTTCACAAGTTCTTGAAATTTTGTAAAAAAAAAACCTATACATACATATTTCCAAATAAAAACTTTAGAACAAAGTTTTACCACAAAAGCTGAAAATCGATTAATTTTACCTTTAAATTAAAATGCCCCCGAGAAAAAAATAATTTTGCTAAAAACAGTAATCAAAATCTGCCAACCAGATCTATAAGTTCAAACTTCATGAAATCTTAAATAGTTCGGACACCTCCCATAAAATAAATTAATTAAGGAAGTAGGAAAATTCAAAATTATTCGCGGTGTTCCGGAAAGTAAATTTTGCTAACAAAGTGCACCTTTACAAAAGAAATCTCGAATCCAGGAGCTAAAACAAAAAATCTAATTCCACATTTGAAATAAGCACCTTCAAATTCGTTAAAATGAGTTGACTTTAGAAAATTGTGTTTTTTTTTGCCTTATGTAATACTAAGCTTTTCCAGATTGCCCAGTT
>NW_026597237.1:0-9394 GCF_029784155.1 Uranotaenia lowii | reverse complement strand
GGATTCTGAGCTTAATTTGGGATCACAACTTTAAAATGCGTTTTCTGGCCTTTAGAAGCCGTTTTTCGGGATTCTGAGCTTAATTTCGGATCACAACTTTAAAATGCGTTTCTCTGGCCTTTAGAAGCCCGTTTTTCGAGGATTCTGAGCTTAATTTGGGATCACAACTTTAAGATGCGTTTTCTGGCTTAAGGAAGCCGTTTTTCGGGATTCTGAGCTTAATTTGGGATCACAACTTTAAAATGCGTTTTCTGGCTTATAGAAGCCGTTTTTTCGGGATTCTGACCCTAATTTGGAATCACAACTTTAAAATGCGTTTTCTGGCCTTTAGAAGCCGTTTTTCGGGATTCTGAGCTTAATTTGGGATCACAACTTTAAAATGCGTTTTCTGGCCTTTAGAAGCCGTTTTTCGGGATTCTGAGCTTAATTTGGGATCACAACTTTAAAATGCGTTTTCTGGCCTTTAGAAGCCGTTTTTCGGGATTCTGAGCTTAATTTGGGATCACAACTTTAAAATGCCGTTTTCTGGCCTTTAGAAGCCGTTTTTCGGGATTCTGAGCTTAATTTGGGATCACAACTTTAAAATGCGTTTTCTGGCCTATAGAAGCCGTTTTTCGGGATTCTGAGCTTAATTTGGGATCACAACTTTAAAATGCGTTTTCTGGCCTTTAGAAGCCGTTTTTCGGGATTCTGAGCTTAATTTGGGATCACAACTTTAAAAATGCGTTTTCTGGCCTATAGAAGCCGTTTTTCGGGATTCTGAGCTTAATTTGGGATCACAACTTTAAAATGCGTTTTCTGGCCTTTAGAAGCCGTTTTTCGGGATTCTGAGCTTAATTTGGGATCACAACTTTAAAATGCGTTTTCTGGCCTTTAGAAGCCGTTTTTCGGGATTCTGAGCTTAATTTCGGATCACAACTTTAAAATGCGTTTTCTGGCCTTTAGAAGCCGTTTTTCGGGATTCTGAGCTTAATTTGGGATCACAACTTTAAAATGCGTTTTCTGGCCTTTAGAAGCCGTTTTTCGGGATTCTGAGCTTAATTTGGGATCACAACTTTAAAATGCGTTTTCTGGCCTATAGAAGCCGTTTTTCGGGATTCTGAGCTTAATTTGGGATCACAACTTTAAAATGCGTTTTCTGGCCTTTAGAAGCCGTTTTTCGGGATTCTGAGCTTAATTTGGGATCACAACTTTAAAATGCGTTTTCTGGCCTATAGAAGCCGTTTTTCGGGATTCTGAGCTTAATTTGGGATCACAACTTTAAAATGCGTTTTCTGGCCTTAAGAAGCCGTTTTTCGGGATTCTGAGCTTAATTTGGGATCACAACTTTAAAATGCGTTTTCTGGCCTTTAGAAGCCGTTTTTCGGGATTCTGAGCTTAATTTCGGATCACAACTTTAAAATGCGTTTTCTGGCCTTTAGAAGCCGTTTTTCGGGATTCTGAGCTTAATTTGGGATCACAACTTTAAAATGCGTTTTCTGGCCTTTAGAAGCCGTTTTTCGGGATTCTGAGCTTAATTTCGGATCACAACTTTAAAATGCGTTTTCTGGCCTTTAGAAGCCGTTTTTCGAGATTCTGAGCTTAATTTGGGATCACAACTTTAAGATGCGTTTTCTGGCTTAAGGAAGCCGTTTTTCGGGATTCTGAGCTTAATTTGGGATCACAACTTTAAAATGCGTTTTCTGGCTTATAGAAGCCGTTTTTCGGGATTCTGAGCTTAATTTGGGATCACAACTTTAAAATGCGTTTTCTGGCCTATAGAAGCCGTTTTTCGGGATTCTGAGCTTAATTTGGGATCACAACTTTAAAATGCGTTTTCTGGCCTTTAGAAGCCGTTTTCGGGTTTCGGATTCTGAGCTTAATTTGGGATCACAACTTTAAAATGCGTTTTCTGGCCATTAGAAGCCGTTTTTCGGGATTCTGAGCTTAATTTGGGATCACAACTTTAAAATGCGTTTTCTGGCCTATAGAAGCCGTTTTTCGGGATTCTGAGCTTAATTTGGGATCACAACTTTAAAATGCGTTTTCTGGCCTTTAGAAGCCGTTTTTCGGGATTCTGAGCTTAATTTCGGATCACAACTTTAAAATGCGTTTTCTGGCCTTTAGAAGCCGTTTTTCGGGATTCTGAGCTTAATTTGGGATCACAACTTTAAAATGCGTTTTCTGGCCTATAGAAGCCGTTTTTCGGGATTCTGAGCTTAATTTGGGATCACAACTTTAAAATGCGTTTTCTGGCCTTTAGAAGCCGTTTTTCGGGATTCTGAGCTTAATTTCGGATCACAACTTTAAAATGCGTTTTCTGGCCTTTAGAAGCCGTTTTTCGGGATTCTGAGCTTAATTTGGGATCACAACTTTAAAATGCGTTTTCTGGCCTTTAGAAGCCGTTTTTCGGGATTCTGAGCTTAATTTCGGATCACAACTTTAAAATGCGTTTTCTGGCCTATAGAAGCCGTTTTTCGGGATTCTGAGCTTAATTTGGGATCACAACTTTAAAATGCGTTTTCTGGCCTTTAGAAGCCGTTTTTCGGGATTCTGAGCTTAATTTGGGATCACAACTTTAAAATGCGTTTTCTGGCCTATAGAAGCCGTTTTTCGGGATTCTGAGCTTAATTTGGGATCACAACTTTAAAATGCGTTTTCTGGCCTTTAGAAGCCGTTTTTCGGGGATTCTGAGCTTAATTTCGGGATCACAACTTTAAAATGCGTTTTCTGGCCTTTAGAAGCCGTTTTTCGGGATTCTGAGCTTAATTTGGGATTACAACTTTAAAATGCGTTTTCTGGCCTTTAGAAGCCGTTTTCGGGATTCTGAGCTTAATTTGGGATCACAACTTTAAAATGCGTTTTCTGGCCTTTAGAAGCCGTTTTTCGGGATTCTGAGCTTAATTTGGGATCACAACTTTAAAATGCGTTTTCTGGCCTTTAGAAGCCGTTTTTCGGGATTCTGAGCCTTAATTTGGGATCACAACTTTAAAATGCGTTTTCTGGCCTTTAGAAGCCGTTTTTCGGGATTCTGAGCTTAATTTGGGATCACAACTTTAAAATGCGTTTTCTGGCCTTTAGAAGCCGTTTTTCGGGATTCTGAGCTTAATTTCGGATCACAACTTTAAAATGCGTTTTCTGGCCTTTAGAAGCCGTTTTTCGGGATTCTGAGCTTAATTTGGGATCACAACTTTAAAATGCGTTTTCTGGCTTATAGAAGCCGTTTTTCGGGATTCTGACCCTAATTTGGAATCACAACTTTAAAATGCGTTTTCTGGCCTTTAGAAGCCGTTTTTCGGGATTCTGAGCTTAATTTGGGATCACAACTTTAAAATGCGTTTTCTGGCCTTTAGAAGCCGTTTTTCGGGATTCTGAGCTTAATTTGGGATCACAACTTTAAAATGCGTTTTCTGGCCTTTAGAAGCCGTTTTTCGGGATTCTGAGCTTAATTTCGGATCACAACTTTAAAATGCGTTTTCTGGCCTATAGAAGCCGTTTTTCGGGATTCTGAGCTTAATTTGGGATCACAACTTTAAAATGCGTTTTCTGGCCTTTAGAAGCCGTTTTTCGGGATTCTGAGCTTAATTTCGGATCACAACTTTAAAATGCGTTTTCTGGCCTTTAGAAGCCGTTTTTCGGGATTCTGAGCTTAATTTGGGATCACAACTTTAAAATGCGTTTTCTGGCCTTTAGAAGCCGTTTTTCGGGATTCTGAGCTTAATTTGGGATCACAACTTTAAAATGCGTTTTCTGGCCTTTAGAAGCCGTTTTTCGGGATTCTGAGCTTAATTTCGGATCACAACTTTAAAATGCGTTTTCTGGCCTTTAGAAGCCGTTTTTCGGGATTCTGAGCTTAATTTCGGATCACAACTTTAAAATGCGTTTTCTGGCCTTTAGAAGCCGTTTTTCGGGATTCTGAGCTTAATTTGGGATCACAACTTTAAAATGCGTTTTCTGGCTTATAGAAGCCGTTTTTCGGGATTCTGACCCTAATTTGGAATCACAACTTTAAAATGCGTTTTCTGGCCTTTAGAAGCCGTTTTTCGGGATTCTGAGCTTAATTTGGGATCACAACTTTAAAATGCGTTTTCTGGCCTTTAGAAGCCGTTTTTCGGGATTCTGAGCTTAATTTCGGATCACAACTTTAAAATGCGTTTTCTGGCCTTTAGAAGCCGTTTTTCGGGATTCTGAGCTTAATTTCGGATCACAACTTTAAAATGCGTTTTCTGGCCTTTAGAAGCCGTTTTTCGGGATTCTGAGCTTAATTTGGGATCACAACTTTAAAATGCGTTTTCTGGCCTTTAGAAGCCGTTTTTCGGGATTCTGAGCTTAATTTGGGATCACAACTTTAAAATGCGTTTTCTGGCCTTTAGAAGCCGTTTTTCGGGATTCTGAGCTTAATTTCGGATCACAACTTTAAAATGCGTTTTCTGGCTTATGGAAGCCGTTTTTCGGGATTCTGAGCTTAATTTGGAATCACAACTTTAAAATGCGTTTTCTGGCCTTTAGAAGCCGTTTTTCGGGATTCTGAGCTTAATTTGGGATCACAACTTTAAAATGCGTTTTCTGGCCTTTAGAAGCCGTTTTTCGGGATTCTGAGCTTAATTTCGGATCACAACTTTAAAATGCGTTTTCTGGCCTTTAGAAGCCGTTTTTCGGGATTCTGAGCTTAATTTGGGATCACAACTTTAAAATGCGTTTTCTGGCCTTTAGAAGCCGTTTTTCGGGATTCTGAGCTTAATTTCGGATCACAACTTTAAAATGCGTTTTCTGGCCTTTAGAAGCCGTTTTTCGGGATTCTGAGCTTAATTTGGGATCACAACTTTAAAATGCGTTTTCTGGCCTTTAGAAGCCGTTTTTCGGGATTCTGAGCTTAATTTGGGATCACAACTTTAAAATGCGTTTTCTGGCCTTTAGAAGCCGTTTTTCGGGATTCTGAGCTTAATTTCGGATCACAACTTTAAAATGCGTTTTCTGGCTTATGGAAGCCGTTTTTCGGGATTCTGAGCTTAATTTCGGATCACAACTTTAAAATGCGTTTTCTGGCTTATGGAAGCCGTTTTTCGGGATTCTGAGCTTAATTTCGGATCACAACTTTAAAATGCGTTTTCTGGCTTATGGAAGCCGTTTTTCGGGATTCTGAGCTTAATTTGGGATCACAACTTTAAAATGCGTTTTCTGGCCTTTAGAAGCCGTTTTTCGGGATTCTGAGCTTAATTTGGGATCACAACTTTAAAATGCGTTTTCTGGCCTTTAGAAGCCGTTTTTCGGGATTCTGAGCTTAATTTGGGATCACAACTTTAAAATGCGTTTTCTGGCCTATAGAAGCCGTTTTTCGGGATTCTGAGCTTAATTTGGGATCACAACTTTAAAATGCGTTTTCTGGCCTTTAGAAGCCGTTTTTCGGGATTCTGAGCTTTATTTCGGATCACAACTTTAAAATGCGTTTTCTGGCCTTTAGAAGCCGTTTTTCGGGATTCTGAGCTTAATTTGGGATCACAACTTTAAAATGCGTTTTCTGGCCTTTAGAAGCCGTTTTTCGGGATTCTGAGCTTAATTTGGGATCACAACTTTAAAATGCGTTTTCTGGCCTTTAGAAGCCGTTTTTCGGGATTCTGAGCTTAATTTCGGATCACAACTTTAAAATGCGTTTTCTGGCCTTTAGAAGCCGTTTTTCGGGATTCTGAGCTTAATTTCGGATCACAACTTTAAAATGCGTTTTCTGGCCTTTAGAAGCCGTTTTTCGGGATTCTGAGCTTAATTTGGGATCACAACTTTAAAATGCGTTTTCTGGCTTATAGAAGCCGTTTTTCGGGATTCTGACCCTAATTTGGAATCACAACTTTAAAATGCGTTTTCTGGCCTTTAGAAGTCGTTTTTCGGGATTCTGAGCTTAATTTGGGATCACAACTTTAAAATGCGTTTTCTGGCCTTTAGAAGCCGTTTTTCGGGATTCTGAGCTTAATTTCGGATCACAACTTTAAAATGCGTTTTCTGGCCTTTAGAAGCCGTTTTTCGGGATTCTGAGCTTAATTTCGGATCACAACTTTAAAATGCGTTTTCTGGCCTTTAGAAGCCGTTTTTCGGGATTCTGAGCTTAATTTGGGATCACAACTTTAAAATGCGTTTTCTGGCCTTTAGAAGCCGTTTTTCGGGATTCTGAGCTTAATTTGGGATCACAACTTTAAAATGCGTTTTCTGGCCTTTAGAAGCCGTTTTTCGGGATTCTGAGCTTAATTTCGGATCACAACTTTAAAATGCGTTTTCTGGCTTATGGAAGCCGTTTTTCGGGATTCTGAGCTTAATTTGGAATCACAACTTTAAAATGCGTTTTCTGGCCTTTAGAAGCCGTTTTTCGGGATTCTGAGCTTAATTTGGGATCACAACTTTAAAATGCGTTTTCTGGCCTTTAGAAGCCGTTTTTCGGGATTCTGAGCTTAATTTCGGATCACAACTTTAAAATGCGTTTTCTGGCCTTTAGAAGCCGTTTTTCGGGATTCTGAGCTTAATTTGGGATCACAACTTTAAAATGCGTTTTCTGGCCTTTAGAAGCCGTTTTTCGGGATTCTGAGCTTAATTTCGGATCACAACTTTAAAATGCGTTTTCTGGCCTTTAGAAGCCGTTTTTCGGGATTCTGAGCTTAATTTGGGATCACAACTTTAAAATGCGTTTTCTGGCCTTTAGAAGCCGTTTTTCGGGATTCTGAGCTTAATTTCGGATCACAACTTTAAAATGCGTTTTCTGGCTTATGGAAGCCGTTTTTCGGGATTCTGAGCTTAATTTGGGATCACAACTTTAAAATGCGTTTTCTGGCCTTTAGAAGCCGTTTTTCGGGATTCTGAGCTTAATTTGGGATCACAACTTTAAAATGCGTTTTCTGGCCTTTAGAAGCCGTTTTTCGGGATTCTGAGCTTAATTTGGGATCACAACTTTAAAATGCGTTTTCTGGCCTTTAGAAGCCGTTTTTCGGGATTCTGAGCTTAATTTCGGATCACAACTTTAAAATGCGTTTTCTGGCCTTTAGAAGCCGTTTTTCGGGATTCTGAGCTTAATTTGGGATCACAACTTTAAAATGCGTTTTCTGGCTTAAGGAAGCCGTTTTTCGGGATTCTGAGCTTAATTTGGGATCACAACTTTAAAATGCGTTTTCTGGCTTATAGAAGCCGTTTTTCGGGATTCTGAGCTTAATTTGGAATCACAACTTTAAAATGCGTTTTCTGGCCTTTAGAAGCCGTTTTTCGGGATTCTGAGCTTAATTTGGGATCACAACTTTAAAATGCGTTTTCTGGCCTTTAGAAGCCGTTTTTCGGGATTCTGAGCTTAATTTGGGATCACAACTTTAAAATGCGTTTTCTGGCCTTTAGAAGCCGTTTTTCGGGATTCTGAGCTTAATTTGGGATCACAACTTTAAAATGCGTTTTCTTGCCTTTAGAAGCCGTTTTTCGGGATTCTGAGCTTAATTTGGGATCACAACTTTAAAATGCGTTTTCTGGCCTTTAGAAGCCGTTTTTCGGGATTCTGAGCTTAATTTGGGATCACAACTTTAAAATGCGTTTTCTGGCCTTTAGAAGCCGTTTTTCGGGATTCTGAGCTTAATTTCGGATCACAACTTTAAAATGCGTTTTCTGGCTTATGGAAGCCGTTTTTCGGGATTCTGAGCTTAATTTGGGATCACAACTTTAAAATGCGTTTTCTGGCCTTTAGAAGCCGTTTTTCGGGATTCTGAGCTTAATTTGGGATCACAACTTTAAAATGCGTTTTCTGGCCTTTAGAAGCCGTTTTTCGGGATTCTGAGCTTAATTTGGGATCACAACTTTAAAATGCGTTTTCTGGCCTTTAGAAGCCGTTTTTCGGGATTCTGAGCTTAATTTCGGATCACAACTTTAAAATGCGTTTTCTGGCCTTTAGAAGCCGTTTTTCGGGATTCTGAGCTTAATTTGGGATCACAACTTTAAAATGCGTTTTCTGGCTTATAGAAGCCGTTTTTCGGGATTCTGAGCTTAATTTGGAATCACAACTTTAAAATGCGTTTTCTGGCCTTTAGAAGCCGTTTTTCGGGATTCTGAGCTTAATTTGGGATCACAACTTTAAAATGCGTTTTCTGGCCTTTAGAAGCCGTTTTTCGGGATTCTGAGCTTAATTTCGGATCACAACTTTAAAATGCGTTTTCTGGCCTTTAGAAGCCGTTTTTCGGGATTCTGAGCTTAATTTGGGATCACAACTTTAAAATGCGTTTTCTGGCCTTTAGAAGCCGTTTTTCGGGATTCTGAGCTTAATTTGGGATCACAACTTTAAAATGCGTTTTCTGGCCTTTAGAAGCCGTTTTTCGGGATTCTGAGCTTAATTTGGGATCACAACTTTAAAATGCGTTTTCTGGCCTTTAGAAGCCGTTTTTCGGGATTCTGAGCTTAATTTGGGATCACAACTTTAAAATGCGTTTTCTGGCTTATAGAAGCCGTTTTTCGGGATTCTGAGCTTAATTTGGAATCACAACTTTAAAATGCGTTTTCTGGCCTTTAGAAGCCGTTTTTCGGGATTCTGAGCTTAATTTGGGATCACAACTTTAAAATGCGTTTTCTGGCCTTTAGAAGCCGTTTTTCGGGATTCTGAGCTTAATTTCGGATCACAACTTTAAAATGCGTTTTCTGGCCTTTAGAAGCCGTTTTTCGGGATTCTGAGCTTAATTTCGGATCACAACTTTAAAATGCGTTTTCTGGCCTTTAGAAGCCGTTTTTCGGGATTCTGAGCTTAATTTGGGATCACAACTTTAAAATGCGTTTTCTGGCCTTTAGAAGCCGTTTTTCGGGATTCTGAGCTTAATTTGGGATCACAACTTTAAAATGCGTTTTCTGGCCTTTAGAAGCCGTTTTTCGGGATTCTGAGCTTAATTTGGGATCACAACTTTAAAATGCGTTTTCTGGCCTTTAGAAGCCGTTTTTCGGGATTCTGAGCTTAATTTGGGATCACAACTTTAAAATGCGTTTTCTGGCCTTTAGAAGACGTTTTTCGGGATTCTGAGCTTAATTTGGGATCACAACTTTAAGATGCGTTTTCTGGCTTAAGGAAGCCGTTTTTCGGGATTCTGAGCTTAATTTGGGATCACAACTTTAAAATGCGTTTTCTGGCTTATAGAAGCCGTTTTTCGGGATTCTGAGCTTAATTTGGAATCACAACTTTAAAATGCGTTTTCTGGCCGTTTCGGAAAATTGTTGTTTGGATCGGTGGTGCTAAAAAAAAAAAGTGTTTGAGCTGGAGTGAAATTGCAGAATTAATTCAGTGCAAAAAAGAAAATTCTTATTGCCAACCAGCGAAGGGGCATCGACGCGAAATTCGAAAAAATGGCGGTGAACCGAAATATCCGTGTGCGATAAAAGGACGGGCTGTTGTTGCAATTCCATTTTCGAAGTGTCCATG
>NW_026597236.1:0-9420 GCF_029784155.1 Uranotaenia lowii | reverse complement strand
TGCTTGAACCTGCTCTAAACCCTTATTGCATTTTGTAAAGCACATTGTTATTATTTAAAAAACTGATTCTATTTATGAGAAATTTCTCAAATATTTTACTAAAAATGCTGAGGTTGGATATAGGATTTTTATCTATCTGCATGATCAATTTCTTTCATTGATCGCGTTTTGATTGGGTGGGTGTGTACTCATTTCTCTATAGCATTATACAAAAAAACTCAGTTTTTTTTTAAACTTGTTGCTTATTTATTGTTTCATACATTGCAGATCAGTCAAAACACGTAATTATGGTAGGTAACAAATGCATCACATTTTCAAAAGCTAAAGGGTGTTGCTGCTAACTTCTTACAGCAGATATGGGTTGTACCGGTAGGCAGAAAGAGCTCGGTATGGGGCGGCATATGGAGCAGCAAAGGGGGCAGCATAGGGAGCAGCGTAAGGAGCAACATATGGGGCAGCCAGTGGAGCAGCGGCAGCATAAGGAGCAGCATAGGCAGCAGCAGGAAGAACGGTGCGAGCGAAAGGAGCCACAGCTGGAGCGGTGTACGCCAGAGGAGCAGCAGCGGCCAATGGAGCAGCAGCCAGGCGAGCAACTGGAGCACCAGCATAAGCCAGGGGAGCAGCAGCAGCCACTGGAGCAGTCAGCGCAGCACTGTAGGCGAGTGGAGCGATTCCATTGTAGTTACGAGCCACCAACTGGGAACTTTGAGCTGTTACTACGGCTGGACCAACTCCGGCCACAACCGGGGCACTGTAGGCAATCGGGGCGATTCCAGGCTTGGCAGAGGCATACGAGATGGCCAGGGCAGCAATGCAAAGCTGTAATTGATGCAAGTAAAAGGTCCTGATAAGATAAATGTTCTAATCCTGAATAAGATATTCTTACAACTTTGGTGAACATTTTGATTGTTTGGATTGTGAAGTTAACTAGACGAGAACTGTAATCGAACTATGATTTGATTTGATTTCGACTTACTTTTATATAATGATAGTGATCAATTTTTGCGAATCACATCCCCTACCCCATAAGCTTGATAGCTTCTAGGCAGAGAATACCTGCAAGAACGAGTCATAAAAAATCTACTATACCACACCATCCGATCGATTTAACCCATTCATGCAAATGTTCGCCAACACAACAAACGGAGTGTCTCCTGCAAGGTGTCTCATCCGTCAATTGTACACTCTTTCTTGAGGCCCCGCTCGGCAAAAGTGCAGTCCCCCAAAATATTGTAGTATTTAAAGTAATATTAAGATTGTACTACTAGTTTTAAGAATACATATGTAGCCTACGATGTTTGGCGAAATAAATAAATAAATAAATAAATAAATAAATAAATAAAATAAACACAATAAAAAAAGAACCTGCCGAATAAAATTCAAAGCACGACCCCCAGAGATAAGCTGCTCGTGCCACCTAACTACACTTGTTGCATATCTTTAATTGAGGCTTGTGTACTGATTGACTGACTGACCGTTGTTGTTGGTCGGAATAGTCGATTGAAAACCTTGTCGATCCAGTTGTAGTAGTTTTTTGGGGACCTGGACTCTTTCGGACCTCAGCCAGCACTGCCCTGCTGTTGATGCCCCGACATTTTTGGTCAGGAACAATTAAATGTCAATGAGTTATTACTGGATCTAGTGCCGATGCGATCGTGAGCATGCGATTATTGTGTACGTAAGTTAAAGGTTTTCCTACATTTTATAGTATAAGCTGAATCGACTCAATGATACCAAAATTGATATAGGACCCTGGGGGCAATGGAAGTTCAAGTTCAACAATAGTTGACACTTTCGTACATTTAACAAATAAATTATTATTTGCAAACATTCCGCTGGATAAATTGAATAAGAAAACATTCATTTAGGAATTTTATTTTTGATAAAAAGGAACAGTGTTCCTTATTTTTCCGAACTGTGGATTTTGACTTTTTTTACACTTATTGCACAACAAAAATACTTTTATAATAAATACGAATCAAGTATATTCTATTTGAAATTAGAATTTTTGTTTCATTTTCGAAGCAGTTTAAATGTAAAACTATTCAGTAGCATTTTTATTTTAAAATGCAAATTAGAAAAAATTGATGAAATGTGTGAGTTGATTTAAAAAAAAATTCTACAGAACGTTTTATACAAATTGCTTTGTAAACGTTCAATTGGTGAATGTATCTGGGAAAATGAAAATTTCGTATGGAAAATATTTTAATATATATGGCAACATCCGTGAGAATACGAGTCAATTCAGCTAAATATGGTTGTCTGGATCTAACCCGTAAATTCCAAGGAACTGAAGCAACTGTGCTCCCTGTTTGGAAACAGAACGTCAGCTCCCTTTTGATATTAATTGCATTTTGCTACCGAAACGTCACACAGTGAAGAAAAGTCAAAAATATTTCTTGATTGATTGGAGGAAGTTGAACATGCTTTATACATAACTCTGCTTCCTGCACTCACTGGATTGGTTAAAAGTTGATGCATGAAGATAGCAAGAAAAAAGAAAGTTTATTCGAAAAAAAAAAAATGTTTTTGTAAGTTTTGTTTACCGTTGACAAGAATTACCCAAACTTCGAGTTTTTCATTCTACAAGTTGAAAATTTAAACCCAACGCGTGTTATTTTGTAACCAGCCTTCTGCTGTTTACAATTAAAACTCTGCTGCTCGGATCAACTGGATTGATGTCAAAAACAATTGTTATATTTTTTTTCATAAATTGTTCTTAAATTCCTAAACCCAGATTACAACATTGTACTTCACTGTTAAGTGTTTGAGTTATGTTGTATTTTGTGTTTAGTAGTCTTGGGTTGGTGTCACCATTAGTTAGTTTGTTTTTCCGTTATTTATTTATCGTTAGTTTTGTTCATATTTAAATGTTTATTTATTTTAAAAAAAAGTATTACTTAGGCTCATAAAAAAAATTATTTAATTATTTGTCAAATAAAAATTTAAAAGAAAAAAATAGTTACTGTTGCATGAAGGGAACATCGCAATTCAAAATTTCAAATTTGAATGTGCTATAAAAGTTTAAAAATAAAAAAAAAACATAGAATTGAAAATCATATTGACACCAACCATAAAACCAAAATTGTATTGCTCCTGTCACCGAGAAGGCGTGTCAACGATGGGGACAGGATTTGGGCGGATATGAAGGAGATGGAAGATGGGCCGAAGAATATATATATGACCCCCCGAAAGTACATGAGGTCTCTTCTTGGTATTCGATAAAACAGTTCGGGAGCGTGAATTTTAAGCGACGTCGCGTTTAGTACTGTCACACCACAAATTTGTGATTCTAGCACTAGTAATTCCCCGTGGATCTTAAAACGAACCGCGAATGTGTAAATGGTCAAAGTTTTATCGTGAAGTGTAAACTGCTTCAGTGAAATTCACAAATCCGTAATCTGAAAGTGAATTACGACCACTCCAGTTACCGTAACAATTCCCACACGTGTGTTCAAAGTTCACCTGGGTTCCGCTCTCCGAACATTACTGGGCAACGCTGGTCTCCGCCAACATAGACCCGTTTAGCCTTCGAAAACGATCATCACGGGTCTCCGTCAACATAGACCTCGGGCTGATCGGCCAAGAAAACATCACAGGTCTCCGTCACCATAGACCTTACTGGCACCCGATATTTGCCAGAAAAGCAAAAAGTGCAGCAAAAGGTCTTCGTCAACAAAGACCTATCTAGTTCCTGAAGAAGTTTCCCGAAACGTTAACTCACCGTAGAGTTACCATTCTGGTCACCAACCGTCGACGAAGCCTTACCTTCCATCATCCGCCAACTGCAAGTCCCCCAACGAGTCGACCACCGAGCATCACGGCCGCAACGAGTGTACGAACAACCTGTAAATAAAACCAACAAAAGCATAGTTTATCCACACAATCGATACCTGAAATATTAAAACCAAACATGATGGGAAAATTATTTCCCTTGAAAGCTAAAATCAAAACCTTTCAATAAAACTTGAAATATGTATGGTCCGTCATCAAAATCCAGTTGTTGTGTTCTATTATTTTTATAATTGATGTTCCCCGAAAGTAAAATTCAGTTTCCAGATCAAATGAGTAAATTTCAATCATACAGTTCATAATTTCCTAGTCGCAATAGTTCCACTCGTGCAGCAGAGTTTGGGAAGAAAGTCCCGCCAAAATCGATAACTCCTGGAGACCATTAGTGAACGCCCAGCCGGCAATTAAAAACGTTATTAAAGTAGCTTTTCTAGCCATAACTAATTGATACGTTTCAATTTTGAGCGCAAAAGATAATTTTTGAGCTCTACAGCTACCTGTTAAGTTACCATTATTTTCGTAAGTATTATTGACAAAAATTACATAACTTCAGCTTGTCAGGGCAAATTCGCGTCACAAGACGTCACTACATCCACAAATCAGACTCTACTCCAACAAAGATATATAAGAAAGACAAGATTTCTTTGACATTATTGAAGAAAGTTTAAAAAAGGATCAACAATGCACTGTCTTGGAGGTGGAATTATCGGTATAAGATTCTATGCCGGACCGGCATTAACAAGCTTTCTAATGACTGCCATTGTCCTCCCAGTGCAACCGCATTGCATAGGGGTCTCGCATATTTAACCATAGAAAACAGCTATAATACGTGAGTTACTTCATTGTTTCGTGTTTATAAACTTAAAAAGTTTGACTGAAACTTGAAACAGCTGCTTAAAACGTTTAAAAATGCATTTCAAATTTTTTGGTCGAAAACTGAAAATCAGTCACTGTAGGCGCATAATGAGAACCCCTCCCTGGGGCAGTATAAGCTCCAATAATCGAGTCGTAGATCCATCAAACAAAGCAATAACAAATAATGTGGGTCTGTTTGTAGAATACAAACAATTCGCACACACATTAATGTATGAGTTCCTGGTGCTTTTTTTGGCGGATGATGCTATTAACTAACCGTATAATGCAAAAATTATAATAATCGATCATGAATGATAAATGAAAAAATCATCTCGAACCGGAATCGAACTCGAGTCTTCTGATTATCTCTCTGAAACCTTACCAATAGACTAAATCGTGAGATGTAGGTAAATTCAGTTGACTTCTTCGAGTTGAATTCGCTGCTAGATTCTACGGCAGAAAATGCTCATTGTGCCCCAATTAATGATGCTCTGTGTCAACAAGTTAACATAAGAACGCGTTTTAAAACTGATTATTGCTTATTGTTTATTGAAAATAATATCATCTGACATAGGTGTCTTAATGATCTACTTAATACTAATTGTACATAACATTATAGGCATATTTAGTTTCGTAATCGTACGCTTAAATCAGATTCAATTCGACGTCTGAAAATTGAAATGGATACATTAAAGCCAAAGTGTGTAAAACGACGTAAAAAGCATGTTATTGCGGAACGTAGAGGGTCGTTGCTGCCATAGCGCGTGCTTCTTGATTCCAGAGAGAGCCAATTTCGATTGCGAAGAGTTCGTTCTGGTGCATAGGTTACATCGGGAAAGCAGCCATGCGTAATCGATTTCGTTTCATAAAATTTTTGCCACGAATAGAGATTGGCCGATGGAATGACGGTTCGATAGCGTCTGGAGAACAAGCAGGGCACAACGATGAGCATAAGGTGACAAGTTTAAAGGATTCTCTCAGGGTAGCTCACGAAGAGCATAACGCACAAATCGTCGTTGATAGCCTCAAAACGCGTAATCCAAGCAGCTTCGAAAGGCTACCATACCAGATTCGCCAATTCCAGTATTGATCGAACCAGGCAGCAATACAGAGCTCGCACGCAGATCGGATCGGTGAATTCTTTACTCAAACGTATGATGAATCCCAGCATGCGGTTTGCCTTTTCAAGTACCACAGAGTAATCACGTTTAAAAGTCATACGACTGTCCAATAAGACGCCAAGATCCTTTATTTCCTCCACACGATGCAACTGCTCACCCAGTATATTGTAATTATACAAGAACGGATGTTTCCTGCGCCCAAATGTTATAATACAGCACTTCGAAACGCTCAAAACCAATAAATTACAGGCACACCAGCTCACTACTATGGCCAGGAAGCGTTGTAACGCGTAACAATCAGCTAGATTGTTTATAACTAATTATATTTTTAGATCGTCCGCATACTGGAGAAGCCACATCCCATGAGTAGCAAATTTATATCATTACAGAACAGCGTAAACAATAATGGACCCAGATTGCTGCCTTGTGGTACGCCAGAGTTTGGAATAAAATCAAAGGAATCAGCAGAACCAATTTTAACAGCTAATCGGCGATTCGTTAGGTAACTTTTTATCCATGCACACAGTCTTTCGGAAAATCCTAAGCGTTGCAATTTTTTTCAGGAGGATTTCATGGTTCACTGAATCGAATCCAGTTGATATATCTGTCTAAATAGCATCGATTTGTTTGCCTCCATCCATTTTCGATATACACAAGGATGTAAAAACTGTTAAACTGTTAAAGGCAGAAACACAATACAGCGTCGGTCGTCGCGTCACGTCAGCGGTCAACGCTGTCGATAAGTACTAAAACGCGGACGCGACGCACCCGACGATTTTTGCATCACAATTCAGCGTCAAGAGACATCTCAGACGTCTCTTGACGCTGAATTGTGATGCAAAAATCGTCGGGTGCGTCGCGTCCGCGTTTTAGTACTTATCGACAGCGTTGACCGCTGACGTGACGCGACGACCGACGCTGTATTGTGTTTCTGCCTTTAGGTTTGAAGTTACCGATCGTTTAGGGAAAAATCCATGCTGATTCTCAGAGATCCAGTTCCGACAAGCTGAGAACATAACATCGTTGACGATCCTCTCCAATACCTTTGAGCATGCAGCTAGCGGACGGAAAAATCATAAATTTAATGATGGTGAAAATTGAGGAATATTGTACATCATGTTGCAGTGCTTACATTATAGATCGAGATGATTTAACGATCATAAGAGCTTATTTATCGGTGCTCAAAAATTATAATATTTTCGTCACTTGAGAACCTAGTTAGTTTTTTTTTTCAATATATCTGTAAAGATGACAAGGAGATTTTAATTTTGCTGAAATATTAATACTATAGGAAGTACAAAACTAATCGTCATGAAAATTTATTTAAGAAAATGCGTACTTTTGTAGAAAAGAGGAGTGCCCTGGGTGCTTGTTATGTCCTTATCTCCCCTACATAGAATAAATTGGTTTACGAATGCGTTCTTAAAAACCTATTTGGTATATGTTTGTTTTCTAATCGACGTTTTTCGGCGAGTTTTAGAAAATACAAAATTTCATTGATAAACGAACTATGTATCGTTTGAAAGTTTTCCATTGCAATCCCCCTCGTGCATATGGGCTGCCTAAAACCCACAAGGAAGGCAGACCACTTCGCCTGATTGTGTCCACCATTGGTACTGCTACGTACAAAATTGCGAAACATCTAGCCGGAATTTTAAACAAAATCTCTGGTAAAACAAATCACCATATTAACAACAGCTTCGAGTTTGTTGACGAAATGAGAAAAATTGTTCTCCCCCCTGAGACGGTTTTATTCTCATTGGACGTCGTCTCGCTTTTTACAAACGTTCCCGTGGACTTTGCAATGGAAACAATTGAAAAACGTTGGAATGAAATAGAACAACACACGTGTATTGAAAAATGTAGCTTTCTGCAACTATTGGACCTGGTACTAAAGTCTACATTTTTTCAATATAACGGAAAATTCTACGCGCAGAAGTTTGGAGTCTCGATGGGCTCGCCATTGAGTCCCGTGGTGGCTTCCATAGTTCTCGAACGGATCGAGCAGTCTGCGCTTGCTGAGCTACGAGAAAAATGAATCGAACCGGTGTTTTTAAGCGTTACGTCGACGATTGTTTGGTTGCTGCTGGAAACAACCAACAAGCTGAAATCCTGAATACTTTCAATGGGTTTCATCAACGACTTCAATTCACCATGGAGCACGAGGTGAATAGGGAAATTAAGTTCCTTGATACTATTCTGCGCCGAAAGGAGAATTTTATCACAACGGAGTGGTTTCCGAAGGACGAGGAGGGACGTTATTTAGATTTTAATTCTGTAAGTCCCTTTTCACACAAAAAGAACACAGTAGTGGCACTGGTAGATAGGGCAATTAGACTCACACATACTTTATACAGGGAAAAAACACTCACTACAGTTTACAAAATCCTTAAACTTAATAACTACCCACAAAATTTTATTGCAAATACTATTAAAGAAAGAACACATCAAATTTATAATACATTAAGTGTCACAAAAAGAACTTTGAATAATTTTGCAACAATACCATATTGTTTAGGCCTAGGGGAAAAACTTTCCAGATATCTGAGGCAATTCGACATTGATGTTGCGTTTCAACCATTAGATAAAATTAAAAATGTAATCTTTACAAAAACGAAAGACAAAATCCCAAAAAACAAAAACATAAATGTAGTATATGAAATAGAATGTGCGCAATGCAAAAAGTCATACGTTGGTGAGACTAGCCAGTTTTTAGAGAAACGAATCAAACAACATAAAACAACCGTATCAACAAAACAGATAAGCACTGGTCTAGCCCAACATTGCTTGGAAACCGGGCATTTATTTGACTTTGAAAACACTAAAATTCTAGAACGTGTAGCAGGCTACAATGCAAGAATAACTGCCGAAACATTCTATATTAAATTAAGAGGTGATCAGAACGTAGTTAATAGGCAAAGAGACTCATGTAATTTCAAAACAGCTTACGACCCTATCATAACAAAACTGACACAAATAATGACAAGTAAAAGTAAACGCAAAACAAAACAAACTGAGCCAGAACAAATAGTATAGACGAAGGCCAGAAAATTGTAAGATTTATTTTTAAAATTTGTTAATTAAGATAGGATTAAATTTCAAAATATATTTTTAGTGTCCACTGAAGAGGAGCGAAAGCCAGAGTAGCTCGAAACGTCTGGACAACTGGTAAAAACGTTTTATTTTTATTTTCTAAAACTCGCCGAAAAACGTCGATTAGAAAACAAACAATTCATCGCGGCGATAAATCAAAAATCCCTATTTGGTATATAAAAAGTCTTGTAAGACCTTAAAAAATAACAAAATGCTTCAAGTTAAAATTTTTTTTTTTAAATTTTCTTCTCGTTTTGTATAAAATTAGTTAAAGGTTTTGATTGGCTCTACAGAGTGGTTTTGAATCTAAAATGAAGGTTTTATGCCCCTTCTGGCGGTGAACAAATTTTTAGTTTTAGTTTATTATTATATATAACGATTCTGGAAATTGTAATCTTTAACCGTCGCAAATTACAGATTTTTTAATACTTCATTTTATAGCTTCTTTTATGGTTAAACTGAATATGCAACTGCAACTGTTTGAGGGGCAACGCAGAAACACTGCAGCGTATTTTCGCGTTTTTCAACATTGTATTAGCTATACAATATTGACAAACGA
>NW_026597235.1:0-9502 GCF_029784155.1 Uranotaenia lowii | reverse complement strand
CAATTCGAACGGTCTGGGTCCTAATTCCGGTGGTTCCGGGCTGGAGAAAGCCCGCAACACCCAAATGCCGGCACCGATTCCTTCCCGGCAACCACCCCTCTGGATTCGAAGCGATTCATCCGGAACCACCGGGCGACCTTGGAACGTCCTTGCCCTAACGGCTTTGGCCATCTCACTTGTCGCGGGCCATCAACTGAGGGCTTCAGAGTGGGTCAGTAGCAGCAGCAGCAGCAGCAGTTGGCGACGGAGAAGCTGGAACATTGGCCGGCGCGTATTTTCGTCCTCGTCACTCAGTGGTGGATTTTGTTTGCTGATGATTTATAGTCTGTTGATGTTGCTGACAGTTACATGAAATTATGTCTATGGGTGTTGTTATCAAAGCTGTTAGGCAGCCAGGCAGGCGTCAGTAGGAATATTTGTGCGTGTGCTTGGGTATTTTTTTTTTTTATTTCCGAGGCCAGAATGGCCGGACGATAGCCTGAGGGAAAAGGATGCCCGAGTAAGTGCGCGCGGTTGCATATTATAATCATTATAAATACATCTACATAAAAGTTCCCCCGCTGTTGCTGGTTTGCTGCTGATGATGGTGCGGTCACAATGTTACACCAACAACGTACTCGAGTGTTTATACATTAATATCTCGCGTTTGCAAAATATGGCATATGGTAATGTACTAAAACGTTGATGAGCGTTGATAAAATGGAGGGTGGTCCAGTCGGATTCCGGATGACAACAACGGCAGGACAACGTGTGAGGGGTCCCGTGAATCAAAGCTCAAGCGGGGCGAATCTTGCTGAACAAGCACACTCTCGGTGAGTATTTGACTGATTGACACTGGCCAGTTACATGGGGAACAGATTGGTACTTTCTGTTATGTTTTGCGCTGTTAAATCAATTCAGAACAAGAGCATAAGCTAGTAATTGCAGTTATTGACGTTAATTGGTAACGTGTTTTGAATTGATTTTTTGAGTACCGTATTTTATTGAAATAAATCACAATATTATTGAAATAGCTCATTAGCATAATGATGGTGTGTCCACACACTCTCTGGAGCCACTCTCAATCATGTTTTTAAGCGAAGTTAAGCATGTTTTAAAAAATCCAACTTTTGAAACTTTTCCAAGAGCTTCCGTTATAGGAACCAATGTTGCACTTGAAAATATTTTTTCTTTGTTTCGATTAAAATCGTTTTTACATCTTTGTGTCATTCATGACTATATTTCAACGATGCAGTTGGCAGAGAGTCATCGAAAAAATTATCCAGTACAACTGTGTTCTATGTTTACTGTTGGGCTCGAACTAACGAACATCAACTCAGCAGGAATGAATTTTGTCAACTCAGCTATATCTCTTATTTTTTCAAAATACTTAATAAGAGCCAAGTGAACAGGTCAAGAAACGATTTTTTCTCCAATGTTTGATTATGAAGCGTTGCTCTTTTTTTGACCACGTTAACCACCAGGTTAAATTTCTTCTTATGATTCGACACAATTCTATTGAAGTCTGTAGGATGATGAAAGGTGGCAACAAAAATTCATTTTCAATTTCAGTTTTAATATGCTAGAAGTTCAAATATTTTCAAAAAATATTTTATATCTTACAAAACTGCAAGAAACTTTCCATTTTGAAAGAAAATGTGTAATACTTTTTTTGAACTGCTGTTGATTGAATTTTTAATTTTTTTTGTTTCGATTATAGTCGTTTTACCATCTTTATGGCATTCGCGACTATATCAACGTTACAGTTGGCAGATCGTTATTGAAAAATTTATCCGGTACAACTGTGTTCGATGTTTACTCTTGGGCTCGAACTCGCGGACATCGGCTCAGGAGACAACAGGCTTGCCAACTGAGCTATATCACAAGCCCGACGTTGATTGAATGCATTCAACCGAATCTTAGTATTATAAATTTTGATAACTTTTTCATTCATTACGAATTTTTTTCAAAGGGTTCCTATTGCGCAACACCTGAAAAGTTTTAAAAATCTCACTATAGTAAGAAGTGTAAAACCTGAGAGATTAATTATTGAAAATTTAAAGTTTCAATTAAATGTTTAACCATGAACATAATTTCATGTTTCGAGGTAACTTTGATTATTTTGATATTTCTTTTGAAAAATTTAAACGTTAACAGTTTTCTTTAAAATTTAAAAGGATGTCGGTTAATTTATCCTATTCATCCAAAAGTAATGTTGGAAAATTCAACACACTTAAAGTTTCGGTCAAACATTTGAGTTGTATTCGTGTATCTTTTAATATTGATAGTACTTTGGTCTCGTTGATTTGTTCGGGCTTTCCACGAATTCAAAAAAGAGCTCGAGATAAGTCATATCTGGCCAAGATGCCCAGATATTTTTCAAACCCTTCCGGATTTTACCCAGGTTTATTTACATTAATTGTTAAATATAAAAAAAAAGATGATGATTTTACTTTTTTTTTAAAATCGACCAATTAAAAGAACTTTACTATCTTGTTTTAAAACGATAATTTTGATTAATGAACATGATGAGGGGGCTGCACACTGCCCTTTCTCCTTGAATTTGATCTCATTGAATTAAATCAGAAGTATCTACCAATTTCGAAAATTGCAAAATAAGAGAAAACGATGACGATATTTATTTAAGACCTTTTAACCTCAGAGGTCATTTGGGTCTGATAATAAGATAAGAGATAAAAACTTTTTCAACCCATTTTCAATGGAAATTGGAAACAACTTCAATCTATGAATCTTTAATCTTCCATGCGAGTAAATGAGATAAGAAGACGAAAAGTAAAAAAATCTACTTTTGAGCTCTTTAAAGAATCTTTCTATAAATGTCATTTAATAAATAAAAATAGTACACTTGTTGCAGAGTTGAAGAACACTTTATGAAACTTTTCAATTAATAAATTATTTTAAGAAGTCGACCTCATATCCAAATCGCTTCAACTTTTGATCGTGTTGATCGATTTCAATTAAATTTGGCCACATACTATAATGTACTTTTATACACAATGTCACCAAATTTCAGATATTTGGTAAATTTACTGCTTATTTTGTAAGGCAATCTCAATTTTCCCTACTTATACCGTACCCTTAGATGTATCTCTCTTCCTAATACCCGCAAAATGTTCGAAGCTCATTTAATAAAGAGTTTTTAAGTTTATCTACCTAGCTTGTGTGGTAGTTTCATGAAACAAATCAACTATTAGAGAAATGACATTCTGTCAAAGTAGAAAGTTTGTGAGCTGCTCTTTGCGATTTCATTCTTTTTTTAACGCAACTGTACAAAAAATGCTTCAAATTATGGAATTTTATGATTAAATACGAAATATCAAATGCCATAGGCTGATGTCACAAAATTTGCGCATATTGATTAAAATATCGTTAAAATCGTTTAAAAAAACTTAATATTTCCTATTGCTCTTCAGCAACTTTCATATGCATCAAACTGCATAATGTGGATATTGGCTTGTTTCAACATTGTGTTGAAGACTGCAAATCGTTTTGTCTTACCTACCAGATAAAAAAACCGATTTTTCAAGGTCTATTTCATATTTTACAGTACCTGCTTAGGATAAAAATGGTAGAAATTTGAGTGTTCAGTAAAAGTGTGTTGAGAAGAAATTCCTAAAATGCCTAATAAAAAGTTAGTTTATGAATCTCGCTATTGGTGGTGCCCTCAACTTTATGCTTGGTATCGAAATATGCGTCTTATTGAACTAAACAATGTTGTCGCAAGCACTAAAAGTCTATTAATTAACTTCCGCTTTAGAAATTTAGATTGATGTTCTGAACAAGTGTGCATTGTACACCTGTTTTTAAAACTTGACGTGACGACAGAAGATCTCGGTGGGGCATCTCGGAAACGGTTGGCTCGACTTTTAAAAAGTAATGTTTTATAGAAGGCTCTTGCTATGATCTTGATGATCACATAAAGTTTATAAATTTGTGAGAAAAAACCTTCCTGGGTCAAAATAATTTTGGTGTACTAAATTTGGCAAATTTTTAAACATTCGGTAAACCATTGAGTTGCATCTAAAAATTTTGATTTTTTTCAATTCAACGTCCTTAAGGTGAGTTTAAAATTTGATTTTTGAAAATATTCAAATTTTCAAAGACTTCACCATTTTAAATTTTTTTTTAAACATAGGTTATTAGAACTATTTAATGTAGAGTTGCCATCCGTCCGGAAAAGCGGGACATATTCCGCTTTTTTGGTAAATTTCCCGGCATCCCGCTTTTTACTTGAAATGTCCCGCTTTTTTTTAATTAAGTTTTCAGTTAAAAAAAAGGTTTGGCTACGTTTGATTTATTTCGCTTTATCAAAACTGCACATCACACAAATAAGATGTGATCCCTTATTTCTTTGGGAATTATCTTTAAATTTTTCTATGCAACTTCTAATAATTTCAAGCTCGATTTGAGTATGTGATAGTGTTATATTTTGATACGCCATATGACTCATACTATGTTTATATTTTTAAAACTGGTGAAAATCATAAGTAAAACTCGATGTTTTTAGCAATCGACGTTCTTATTTTACTCGGCAAATCTCGTTGGATAAATTTATGATTCGTGTTGAAAAAACCAATTTTTGCAACATATTACCTTAATAACTATTTGCTACATGGCGAAACTTAAAGTTTTTCAGTATTTTGAAAAATTATCAAAATGATCTCATGAGCCTCTCATCAGCCAATGATAGGTTACTATAAATGACACTCTGTTTCCGTACTGAAACGGAGGATGGTTCATTTGATTTTTATAATTTTGAAATCTTTCCAATCTAGAATCAAAGCTTATTTGACATTTATAGTGAAAAACAATCTATGCAGTAAATATAATGAAACTATTTTCACAAACCAGAAATTCCAAGCTTAAGAACATTCCATAAAAAAACAGTGAATATCTACATTGTACATATGAATCAAATACATATGTATAAAAACATAATTCGTTTCCTTGTTTCAAATGTAAGGAAGTTGCTTAATGAGAGCCTTATTCAAGTATTGTAAGAATCAAGAAAATATCTTGAAAATTTTTAAATAAAAAACCGCTTGTAATGCTGATAGTTGTTTTTTAAATTGATTTAACTGTTGTTTTAATCAATGTTGTTTTGACGTCTTTGTGTCATTCGCAATTTTTTTTCCAACGAAAGGGCATTGGAAAGCTTCAAATTTGTTCGATGTTAAACAGTTTTGATAGCAAACCGTGCGTTGGCAGTCTCTTACAAAGTTATTTAACATATTAAAATCTTCAATACTAATAACTTCTAAACGCCCTTTGATGATGTCAGAAATAGTTATATTCTTTTCAGTTTTTTATTTAAATGACATTGCATTTTTTTCTGAAGCATTGTACCTGTGAAACTAGAATATCTAGGCAAAATCTGGATCCTCCTTTAAATAAACGATAGTAAGAAGGTTTGGAATCGGTTTTTATGTAATTAATCATCAATTAATGAGTGATTCCAGAAAAAATAAGTAAATTTTAAAATAACCACGAGCCTCAGCACCAAAACTAGAGATGATTGACAAAATTTGTCAAATTTAAAATTGGATTATTACTTTTAAATTTTGGTTTAATGAATGATCTGGATACAATATTGACGATATGATTGGTGTGAATTTTGAAACCCAGCCGATTGCGGAACCCAAATAATTTTAGAATTTAATATGAACACATACCAGAATTTCATGTTTTGATTCATTTTTCAGAAATATAACTAATTTTAAATGGTAGCTGATTATAAATTCAAAATCTGGGTTATTATACCTACTTAAATCACAATTCTATTGCGTTTTTTTCCAAATTCATATAGAACATATAGAACTTAGTTTTGTTCCAATATCGTGATGTTGATAATGGCTCTATGAATTTTCTTCAATTTTGAAAATATTTAAAGCAACAAAAAAAACTTAAAAGCCACTTTTATAAAAAAAAATGGCAGCAATGATAATTTTTTTATATTTATTGGTTTGATTGGCTTAAAATATATGTAAGGTACACCAGAGAAATAGACGACTATAAAACTCTTTGTCTCCAATTAAAAATGTTCCAAAATACACATCTTCACCAGGAAAGATGTTTTTCTCGTGTGCAGTAGGAAAATGCCCTTGTTTGCGCTCACTCCCGTATTTGCATTTTCCTCAAAATATCTTTTACCAGTTTTTAAAACCAAAACTGTTATATCTGTGCTTATTTTGATGAGTCAAATAGTTGGTGAAAATTGTGAGCTAGGCTTTAAATGCATCTTCTTTTGAAATCGTCTAAAAGTTTTTATGGGCTTTGAGATGATATACATATAGTCAAAATCGCGACTAGCAATCAAAAGTGTATGAATGAATTAAGAATTGGTTTTTAATTATTCTATTTAAATCACGTTTAACAGGCAATGATATAGTTTAACGAAGAAATAATTAAAGGATTTCTTTTGTCTCTCTAAGAAATACATGTTTGTTTTTAATTTATTACTTAATTCAAAAATAAAATTTGAAATATTTAATTTGATTAGTCATTAAGAAATTGAATAGTTATTTTTACTAACATTTTGAGGAGAATGTTTCAAAATTTGTTCATCAGACATTCCATACTAATAACAACTATGTGAAAAGCAGTTTTCAAACGCTACAGAGGCTACATTTACGCTCAAACTTAAAAACATGAGAAAACTGGAAATGGACCTATTTTCCGTAAATTTTGGATCATTTTTGAATTTCTCAAACCCTGGGGTCTAAAGGTTCATTTTGGTTCAAAACTCATCCTTGAATCTTTGCAGACTTTTATTTTTGTATGGGAAGATTGAATATATTGTTCGGAAACATAAACATCATTTTTGTTTCTTTTGTGGAACCAAGCCTGTTTAGAGGTTTTGTGTCAACTTATAAATTCTCTAAAGGCATTTTTCCTTTGAACAGCTCTTTAGAAGACCGATACTTCGTATCTAACTAGACAAAAAAGTCATCAGATGTTGAATGGGATTATGTCATTTGGCATTGAAAATCAATAAATTCAATTTGCATCACTACAGGGTGCCAAGCAACAAGGTATTATTTTTTTAGGTAATTTAAGAGCAAGCTGTCATTTTTCCCAATACGTTCAAGGTATTGCATGATAACTTTTTATGCCATACTTCGCAAGGCACCAGCAGTGATTTCAAATTAATTTATTGTTTCTCAATACCAAAAGACATACCCCTGTTAAACAGCTAATAACTTTTTGGCCTAGTTAGATACGGAGTTACGGTCTTCAACAAAGTTGTTCATTTTATTTATTCATCAGATTCTAGGCTTCAGCCTCTGATCCTAGCTTGTTACAATACATGTATGATAAAAACATCTTAAGACTATTTTCAATTTGTTCTCTGGACATAATCAGATTGATAACATCAGCATGTGCGTAGTAAATCGCCATCAGCAAAAAAAATCATGTGAAAATTTAAAAATTGGCACTAGAACCATAAGCAGGCTCGGTTGCACAAAAGAAACAAAAACGGTATTGATTTTTCAGTACAAAAAAAAACAACATTCCTAAAAGTGAAAATTTACTCATATAAACGTTACTAAATAATTTCGCAAAAAACCAAGTGTACTGGGCAGTTTATTGCGGCTACCTCGTAGTGATATTTCCTTCTACGCCAGTGGTTTTCTAACTTTTTGCAATCTCCGCTCCCCTTTTGCTGGATTTTTTAGTTCAATACCCCTTTTAAAAAAAATTGAAAAAATACTAATTGGAATAGTTAAAAACCAAGACTTTTTCCATTTTTTTGCATCACAAAACTCAATTCTCATTCAAATATATGTTGCATATAACAAGGGTCCATAACCAGCCAAGGCAAAAGAGATAAATTAAGGTTATTTTTAGAAGATATCAAGAAATTATACATAATGCTTATCAAATTTAAAAGAAATAACTTTTGATTAGTTTTATACTTTCTTAAACTAAATCTTTACAACGTCTATACAGCAGAACAAATAATTGAGTTTACAAAAGTTTACAAAATTCATAGACTAAATTCAGTTGCTGAAATTTTCTTGAAATTATTGTCGAAGTGAAACAATGACTTTGGAATGATGTTCAAACGCGGAGCGCAAATTATGATCAGATTCGTTTCCTGATTCAAATGATAACAAAAATTTAAGAAATCCTTTTATATTGTATTTTTAAACATCTTTTTAGGAAAATTATGTTATTCATGAGAAAAAAATACACTCGTAAATAATAAAAATATGAAGAAGGCAGTTTGTAAAGTTTAATTGTAGAATAATTTCGAATTTTTGACGGATTAGTGTTTTGACAAAATTCCTGCATAAAAGTGCTATACGTACTTGAATCGTTTTTATGAAGTTTATTATTTAATTTGGGTTTAATTTGTTAAATTTTTAATCAATTTATTCAAAGATTATTTGATACATTTGCTACACATAAAAAATTCTCAAAAAGAAGACGTCACAGGTTATAAAAGTATTTACGTATAGTATTCTTTTTTTTCACTTCTAGTAATAACTTTATAAAATTTAAAATATCCAAATTTGAAATAAATCCGTTAAAAACAGTCAGCTAAGAAAAATACTGCAATTTCGGTAAAATAAAAAAGAAGAATTGATATAACAAATTTCAAACGTATAACATTCATTAAACCTGAAATCTGAATTGGATTCCTGTTCAAAGTTCAGCAGCATTCGTGGGTGTCAAAATTATCATAGATTCTAATTACCTTAAAGTTTTGGTACGCATCAGAAGGAGTTTATTTTAAGCTAAATTTTATGAAAAGTGAACCAAAAATATCTCAAAAGTATAAAAATGATTAATTTTTGAGAAAAATGGGAAATGGATAAATTGGTTTTCACCTAGTTCAGTTAAGAAAAAATCTTAAAACGATTTTTATTTCTTCATCCGACGTTTCGGCACTTATCATGCCTTTTTTCCAAGGCGTTTATTAATATGACATAATTAACCCTCATCCGCATTAGGGTGTCATTTTGACACCATTGCAAGTTTGAAGGCTTGTAACTTTTTTCAGAAGCTTCAAAACACAAAAATTTCTTCGGGGACCCTAAATGAATTTAAAAGTTCTTCAATATTGCATCTTTACTTTTTTTATGGACGAACCCTGGAAGCCTGGACAAAAAAAACTCCCTTTTCCGACTTTTGGTGTCATTTTGACACCACAAAAGTAAAATCCATTTCAGTCGTTTGAATTATTATGAAATTCATATAAAACTTATATCAATAGAAACCTTGTAATGTCAGTAAAATATGTTTAGAACATTATATACAGCTAAAGTTACAAGTTTTCTCGTTATTCAGCATGAAAGAAAAAAAATCTGAAAAAACATGCCGCACGAAAACTGCTGTAGTTCATATGTTACACGTCCAAAAAAATATTTGCCTTATGCATATGAAAGCTGAAGTTAATGCCTACATCATGAAGACAAGAAATATTATTTTAAATTTTTTTTAATGAAATGGTCACAAAAAGTTCAAAAAAGTGGTCTAAAAAACCTACTTTTCATTC
>NW_026597234.1:0-9562 GCF_029784155.1 Uranotaenia lowii | reverse complement strand
CTTTAAAAGAACTCATTTAGGCATTTATCGCGAGTAGAGACAATGAGCAATCCCCGAAAAGTGGTGCAGGCCTCATTTAGCGCATTTTCATTCAAATTGGAAATTGATTATCCCTTCGAAAATCCCTCCACCATTATGAAAAATCATAAGCATAGGAACGGTCTTCGGGACCATAAAAGCGGTTTTCGATTAAATGGTGAAACTGGGGCAGGGAGAAAAAAAACCTAACATCATTATCGGCTCGTTGTCGGCGTGATGAGACTTTCCTCTACGCACACTAATGACAATATTTCCCCCACTGATGATATTCGAAAGGAAAAAGCCACGGTCTGTTGGATGGTCGACGAGGAGGCTGCAGAGGCCTTTTTTCTCACCCACATCATCCCTTGCACAGAGCCTGGATCCAAAACTCGTCAACCTTCTCCGAGTCTTCGGGCGAGCCAAAGCTCCTAATTTACATTTTTCCATTTTCGATTCACTAATTTTCAATTACTTTAATTTGAATTTGAACGCTTCTCCTCCACGCTCTCTATTTAGTTTCACGCATCTCCCAGCTCAGTTTAGTTCAGCTCGATTCGATTGGGTTGATATTCCGACGTAAGCCTTCGGAAAGCCTATCGCCTACCTAATGACGACCTTAAAACCAAAGCGCAGATGAGCCTTTTGGTTTTCGAGTGAAATTTGAATAAATATTGGAAAATCTTTCTTCGATCCGTGCAAATGAACAAGGCAAGAAGCGGAAAAAAGTGAAACTCTACAATTCGGCTTTGGAAACGATATACGGGTTGTTGAATTTAGAAGGCAATCAATCGGTTAGTGTTTCTTTTCCTAAAGAAATGTGTTTCTAGTAATGAAATAAAAAAATTAAAAAAAAGAGAGAAAATAGTCTAATAGGCGGTTAAAACATAAATAATCAACAGAGTTACAAATTGTTATTATTTTTTACTGGACGGTATTTTTCTTGAAAACATATTAAGAAAGAAATTCATAACAAACAGAAATTTGGATTTTTTTCAAGCTGATGTCCAAAAATTCCGATAAGGATCAGAAATCATGCCTTAATTTCTAAAAAGTGCAAAGAGAAAGGAGGTTTGTAAGAAGACAAAATTATAATCTGCATTTTTCGCTGAAAAGTTTTATACAGTATACGATACGAAAACGATACGAATACGAAATGACAAAAACAAAAAAAAAACAAAAATGACAAAAATGACAAAAATAACAAAAAATAACAAAAATGACAAAAATAACAAAAAATAACAAAAATAACAAAAATGACCAATTTAACAAAAATGACAAAAATGACAAAAATGACAAAAATGACAAAAATGACAAAAATGACAAAAATGACAAAAATGACAAAAATGACAAAAATGACGAAAATGACAAAAATGACAAAAATGACAAAAATGACAAAAATGACAAAAATGACAAAAATGACAAAAATGACAAAAATGACAAAAATGACAAAAATGACAAAAATGACAAAAATGACAAAAATGACAAAAATGACAAAAATGACAAAAATGACAAAAATGACAAAAATGACAAAAATGACAAAAATGACAAAAATGACAAAAATGACAAAAATGACAAAAATGACAAAAATGACAAAAATGACAAAAATGACAAAAATGACAAAAATGACAAAAATGACAAAAATGACAAAAATGACAAAAATGACAAAAATGACAAAAATGACAAAAATGACAAAAATGACAAAAATGACAAAAATGACAAAAATGACAAAAATGACAAAAATGACAAAAATGACAAAAATGACAAAAATGACAAAAATGACAAAAATGACAAAAATGACAAAAATGACAAAAATGACAAAAATGACAAAAATGACAAAAATGACAAAAATGACAAAAATGACAAAAATGACAAAAAGACAAAAATGACAAAAATGACAAAAATGACAAAACTGACAAAAATGACAAAAATGACAAAAATAACAAAAATGACCAATTTAACAAAAATGACAAAAATGACAAAAATGACAAAAATGACAAAAATGACAAAAATGACAAAAATGACAAAAATGACAAAAATGACAAAAATGACAAAAATGACAAAAATGACAAAAATGACAAAAATGACAAAAATGACAAAAATGACAAAAATGACAAAAATGACAAAAATGACAAAAATGACAAAAATGACAAAAATGACAAAAATGACAAAAATGACAAAAATGACAAAAATGACAAAAATGACAAAAATGACAAAAATGACAAAAATGACAAAAATGACAAAAATGACAAAAATGACAAAAATGACAAAAATGACAAAAATGACAAAAATGACAAAAATGACAAAAATGACAAAAATGACAAAAATGACAAAAATGACAAAAATGACAAAAATGACAAAAATGACAAAAATGACAAAAATGACAAAAATGACAAAAATGACAAAAATGACAAAAATGACAAAAATGACAAAAATGACAAAAATGACAAAAATGACAAAAATGACAAAAATGACAAAAATGACAAAAATGACAAAAATGACAAAAATGACAAAAATGACAAAAATGACAAAAATGACAAAAATAACAAAAATGACAAAAATGACAAAAATGACAAAAATGACAAAAATGACAAAAATGACAAAAATGACAAAAATGACAAAAATGACAAAAATGACAAAAATGACAAAAATGACAAAAATGACAAAAATGACAAAAATGACAAAAATGACAAAAATGACAAAAATGACAAAAATGACAAAAATGACAAAAATGACAAAAATGACAAAAATGACAAAAATGACAAAAATGACAAAAATGACAAAAATGACAAAAATGACAAAAATGACAAAAATGACAAAAATGACAAAAATGACAAAACTGACAAAAATAACAAAAATGACCAATTTAACAAAAATGACAAAAATGACAAAAATGACAAAAATGACAAAAATGACAAAAATGACAAAAATGACAAAAATGACAAAAATGACAAAAATGACAAAAATGACAAAAATGACAAAAATGACAAAAATGACAAAAATGACAAAAATGACAAAAATGACAAAAATGACAAAAATGACAAAAATGACAAAAATGACAAAAAAGACAAAAATGACAAAAATGACAAAAATGACAAAAATGACAAAAATGACAAAAATGACAAAAATGACAAAAATGACAAAAATGACAAAAATGACAAAAATGACAAAAATGACAAAAATGACAAAAATGACAAAAATGACAAGAATGACAAAAATGACAAAAATGACAAAAATGACAAAAATGACAAAAATGACATAAATGACAAAAATGACAAAAATGACAAAAATGACAAAAATGACAAAAATGACAAAAATGACAAAAATGACAAAAATGACAAAAATGACAAAAATGACAAAAATGACAAAAATGACAAAAATGACAAAAATGACAAAAATGACAAAAATGACAAAAATGACAAAAATGACAAAAATGACAAAAATGACAAAAATGACAAAAATGACAAAAATGACAAAAATGACAAAAATGACAAAAATGACAAAAATGACAAAAATGACAAAAATGACAAAAATGACAAAAATGACAAAAATGACAAAAATGACAAAAATGACAAAAATGACAAAAATGACAAAATGACAAAAATGACAAAAATGACAAAAATGACAAAAATGACAAAAATGACAAAAATGACAAAAATGACAAAAATGACAAAAATGACAAAAATGACAAAAATGACAAAAATGACAAAAATGACAAAAATGACAAAAATGACAAAAATGACAAAAATGACAAAAATGACAAAAATGACAAAAATGACAAAAATGACAAAAATGACAAAAATGACAAAAATGACAAAAATGACAAAAATGACAAAAATGACAAAAATGACAAAAATGACAAAAATGACAAAAATGACAAAAATGACAAAAATGACAAAAATGACAAAAATGACAAAAATGACAAAAATGACAAAAATGACAAAAATGACAAAAATGACAAAAATGACAAAAATGACAAAATGACAAAAATGACAAAAATGACAAAAATGACAAAAATGACAAAAATGACAAAAATGACAAAAATGACAAAAATGACAAAAATGACAAAAATGACAAAAATGACAAAAATGACAAAAATGACAAAAATGACAAAAATGACAAAAATGACAAAAATGACAAAAATGACAAAAATGACAAAAATGACAAAAATGACAAAAATGACAAAAATGACAAAAATGACAAAAATGACAAAAATGACAAAAATGACAAAAATGACAAAAATGACAAAAATGACAAAAATGACAAAAATGACAAAAATGACAAAAATGACAAAAATGACAAAAATGACAAAAATGACAAAAATGACAAAAATGACAAAAATGACAAAAATGACAAAAATGACAAAAATGACAAAAATGACAAAAATGACAAAAATGACAAAAATGACAAAAATGACAAAAATGACAAAAATGACAAAAATGACAAAAATGACAAAAATGACAAAAATGACAAAAATGACAAAAATGACAAAAATGACAAAAATGACAAAAATGACAAAAATGACAAAAATGACAAAAATGACAAAAATGACAAAAATGACAAAAATGACAAAAATGACAAAAATGACAAAAATGACAAAAATGACAAAAATGACAAAAATGACAAAAATGACAAAAATGACAAAAATGACAAAAATGACAAAAATGACAAAAATGACAAAAATGACAAAAATGACAAAAATGACAATTACAAAAATGACAAAAATGACAAAAATGACAAAAATGACAAAAATGACAAAAATGACAAAAATGACAAAAATGACAAAAATGACAAAAATGACAAAAATGACAAAAATGACAAAAATGACAAAAATGACAAAAATGACAAAAATGACAAAAATGACAAAAATGACAAAAATGACAAAAATGACAAAAATGACAAAAATGACAAAAATGACAAAAATGACAAAAATGACAAAAATGACAAAAATGACAAAAATGACAAAAATGACAAAAATGACAAAAATGACAAAAATGACAAAAATGACAAAAATGACAAAAATGACAAAAATGACAAAAATGACAAAAATGACAAAAATGACAAAAATGACAAAAATGACAAAAATGACAAAAATGACAAAAATGACAAAAATGACAAAAATGACAAAAATGACAAAAATGACAAAAATGACAAAAATGACAAAAATGACAAAAATGACAAAAATGACAAAAATGACAAAAATGACAAAAATGACAAAAATGACAAAAATGACAAAAATGACAAAAATGACAAAAATGACAAAAATGACAAAAATGACAAAAATGACAAAAATGACAAAAATGACAAAAATGACAAAAATGACAAAAATGACAAAAATGACAAAAATGACAAAAATGACAAAAATGACAAAAATGACAAAAATGACAAAAATGACAAAAATGACAAAAATGACAAAAATGACAAAAATGACAAAAATGACAAAAATGACAAAAATGACAAAAATGACAAAAATGACAAAAATGACAAAAATGACAAAAATGACAAAAATGACAAAAATGACAAAAATGACAAAAATGACAAAAATGACAAAAATGACAAAAAGACAAAAATGACAAAACTGACAAAAATGACAAAAATGACAAAAATGACAAAAATGACAAAAATGACAAAAATGACCAATTAAAAATGACAAAAATGACAAAAATGACAAAAATGACAAAAATGACAAAAATGACAAAAATGACAAAAATGACAAAAATGACAAAAATGACAAAAATGACAAAAATGACAAAAATGACAAAAATGACAAAAATGACAAAAATGACAAAAATGACAAAAATGACAAAAATGACAAAAATGACAAAAATGACAAAAATGACAAAAATGACAAAAATGACAAAAATGACAAAAATGACAAAAATGACAAAAATGACAAAAATGACAAAAATGACAAAAATGACAAAAATGACAAAAATGACAAAAATGACAAAAATGACAAAAATGACAAAAATGACAAAAATGACAAAAATGACAAAAATGACAAAAATGACAAAAATGACAAAAATGACAAAAATGACAAAAATGACAAAAATGACAAAAATGACAAAAATGACAAAAATGACAAAAATGACAAAAATGACAAAAATGACAAAAATGACAAAAATGACAAAAATGACAAAAATGACAAAAATGACAAAAATGACAAAAATGACAAAAATGACAAAAATGACAAAAATGACAAAAATGACAAAAATGACAAAAATGACAAAAATGACAAAAATGACAAAAATGACAAAAATGACAAAAATGACAAAAATGACAAAAATGACAAAAATGACAAAAATGACAAAAATGACAAAAATGACAAAAATGACAAAAATGACAAAAATGACAAAAATGACAAAAATGACAAAAATGACAAAAATGACAAAAATGACAAAAATGACAAAAATGACAAAAATGACAAAAATGACAAAAATGACAAAAATGACAAAAATGACAAAAATGACAAAAATGACAAAAATGACAAAAATGACAAAAATGACAAAAATGACAAAAATGACAAAAATGACAAAAATGACAAAAATGACAAAAATGACAAAAATGACAAAAATGACAAAAATGACAAAAATGACAAAAATGACAAAAATGACAAAAATGACAAAAATGACAAAAATGACAAAAATGACAAAATGACAAAAATGACAAAAATGACAAAAATGACAAAAATGACAAAAATGACAAAAATGACAAAAATGACAAAAATGACAAAAATGACAAAAATGACAAAAATGACAAAAATGACAAAAATGACAAAAATGACAAAAATGACAAAAATGACAAAAATGACAAAAATGACAAAAATGACAAAAATGACAAAAATGACAAAAATGACAAAAATGACAAAAATGACAAAAATGACAAAAATGACAAAAATGACAAAAATGACAAAATGACAAAAATGACAAAAATGACAAAAATGACAAAAATGACAAAAATGACAAAAATGACAAAAATGACAAAAATGACAAAAATGACAAAAATGACAAAAATGACAAAAATGACAAAAATGACAAAAATGACAAAAATGACAAAAATGACAAAAATGACAAAAATGACAAAAATGACAAAAATGACAAAAATGACAAAAATGACAAAAATGACAAAAATGACAAAAATGACAAAAATGACAAAAATGACAAAAATGACAAAAATGACAAAAATGACAAAAATGACAAAAATGACAAAAATGACAAAAATGACAAAAATGACAAAAATGACAAAAATGACAAAAATGACAAAAATGACAAAACTGACAAAACTGACAAAAATGACAAAAATGACAAAAATGACAAAAATGACAAAAATGACAAAAATGACAAAAATGACAAAAATGACAAAAATGACAAAAATGACAAAAATGACAAAAATGACAAAAATGACAAAAATGACAAAAATGACAAAAATGACAAAAATGACAAAAATGACAAAAATGACAAAAATGACAAAAATGACAAAAATGACAAAAATGACAAAAATGACAAAAATGACAAATCTGACAAAAATGACAAAATGACAAAAATAACAAAAATTTAAAAAAAAATTAAAAATAACAAAATTTACAAAATTTACAAACTTTACAAAATTTACAAAATTTACAAAATTTACAAAATTTACAAAATTTACAAAATTTACAAAATTTACAAAATTTACAAAATTTACTAAATTTACAAAATTTACAAAATTTACAAAATTTACATAATTTACAAAATTTACAAAATTACCAAAATGTACAAAATTTACAAAATTTACAAAATTTACAAAATTTACAAAATTTACAAAATTTACAAAATTTACAAAATTTACAAAATTTACAAAATTTACAAAATTTACAAAATTTACAATATTTACAAAATTTACAAAATTTAAAAAATTTACAAAATTTACAAAATTTACAAAATTTACAAAATTTACAAAATTTACAAAATTTACAAAATTTACAAAATTTACAAAATTTACAAAATTTACAAAATTTACAAAATTTACAAAATTTACAAAATTTACAAAATTTACAAAATTTACAAAATTTACAAAATTTACAAAATTTACAAAATTACAAAATTTACAAAATTTACAAAATTTACAAAATTTACAAAATTTACAAAATTTACAAAATTTACAAAATTTACAAAATTTACAAAATTTACAAAATTTACAAAATTTACAAAATTTACAAAATTTACAAAATTTACAAAATTTACAAAATTTACAAAATTTACAAAATTTACAAAATTTACAAAATTTACAAAATTTACAAAATTTACAAAATTTACAAAATTTACAAAATTTACAAAATTTACAAAATTTACAAAATTTACAAAATTTACAAAATTTACAAAATTTACAAAATTTACAAAATTTACAAAATTTACAAAATTTACAAAATTTACAAAATTTACAAAATTTACAAAATTTACAAAATTTACAAAATTTACAAAATTTACAAAATTTACAAAATTTACAAAATTTACAAAATTTACAAATTTACAAAATTTACAAAATTTACAAAATTTACAAAATTTACAAAATTTACAAAATTTACAAAATTTACAAAATTTACAAAATTTACAAAATTTACAAAATTTACAAAATTTACAAAATTTACAAAATTTACAAAATTTACAAAATTTACAAAAATTTACAAAATTTACAAAATTTACAAAATTTACAAAATTTACAAAATTTACAAAATTTACAAAATTTACAAAATTTACAAAATTTACAAAATTTACAAAATTTACAAAATTTACAAAATTTACAAAATTTACAAAATTTACAAAATTTACAAAATTTACAAAATTTACAAAATTTACAAAATTTACAAAAATTTACAAAATTTACAAAATTTACAAAATTTACAAAATTTACAAAATTTAACAAAATTTACAAAATTTACAAAATTTACAAAATTTACAAAATTTACAAAATTTACAAAATTTACAAAATTTACAAAATTTACAAAATTTACAAAATTTACAAAATTACAAAATTTACAAAATTTACAAAATTTACAAAATTTACAAAATTTACAAAATTTACAAAATTACAAAATTTACAAAATTTACAAAATTTACAAAATTTACAAAATTTACAAAATTACAAAATTTACAAAATTTACAAAATTTACAAAATTTACAAAATTTACAAAAATTTACAAAATTTACAAAATTTACAAAATTTACAAAATTTACAAAAATTACAAAATTTACAAAATTTACAAAATTTACAAAATTACAAAATTTACAAAATTAGAAAATTACAAAAATTTAAAAAATTACAAAAATTACAAAAATTACAAAAATACAAAATTACAAAATTTACAAAAAATTACAAAAATTACAAAAAATTACAAAAATTACAAAAATTACAAAAATGACAAAAATTACAAAAGTAAATTACAAAAATTACAAAAATTACAAAAATTACAAAAATTACAAAAATTACAAAAATAACAAAAATTACAAAAATTACAAAAATTACAAAAATTACAAAAATTACAAAAATTACAAAAATTACAAAAATA
>NW_026597233.1:0-81168 GCF_029784155.1 Uranotaenia lowii | reverse complement strand
TATATATATATATATATATATATATATATATATATATATATATATATATATATATATATATATATATATATATATATATATATATATATATATATATATATATATATATATATATATATATATATATATATATATATATATATATATATATATATATATATATATATATATATATATATATATATATATATATATATATATATATATATATATATATATATATATATATATATATATATATATATATATATATATATATATATATTAAACTAATTTTCAAAAACTATTTTTTTAAGAAATTCCAAAATTAACAACAAACTTTGTTTTATCCTAAGATACGATTTTTACACTGCTGCTGTGATTTAAATTTCAAGTAATTTTCTTTCTTTTTCCTTTTTATTACTTAGAATAAAGCCCGAATTTTGTTCAGTTGCGTGCGTGACGCCGACCGGTGCAGTTGATTTTGTTGCGTGCTCCGTTCGCGATTGCAGTCAGTTTGAAGGAAAAGCAATACGATTTAATGTGTCCGAAATTTGTGAAAATTTTCGTGAGTGACGCGTAATGTGATTAGCGTGTGAGTAATAATCATAATTTGAGTATTTGATGCGATTTGTTGAAGAATTTACTGCTATCTTACCAAAAAGTGCTAAAAATAAATTGAATCAACCAGCATGATCAGATGCAGTGCAATTATGAGAAAAATGGTTGATTGTTCTCGAAGCAAAATTTAGTGACTTGAATGAATTCGGATTTGACAAAAAAAACGCAAATGTTTGAAACTGTTTTTAGTGGTTGTGGGGAGAGTATTACAGAACTTTTTGATAATGTTTAGTAATTATGTCGCAAAGCATCAGGTGCAAAAAAAATGCACAGCGTAGCGCAGCCTACTAAGATAGGCCGCATGCGCAAAGGAAGAAAATTTGTTTGGCTAGCTGATAGCCGAGGTTTCTGTAAAGCAGTATACAGTTGAGCGTGGGTTATTGTGGGTTTTGTTTTTGTTGTAATGGGTTGCAGAAATGGTCGCAGAAGGTTAATGTGCTAAGAGATGAGTACAAGAGGAGTGATATTTCCACCGTTTGAGCCGAAAAATCGTTCGAAATGAAAAAAAAAGTGCGGGGATGCCTAGAGCAGCTGGGAAAGACGAAGCTTTTCTCCCGTAGCGTAGAAGGGCAGCTAGAGAGGGCTAAAAAAAGTGTAGTAGAAAGAGTGTAATGGAAAACCCGGCTTGCTGCGATCTAAAAATCTTAACGCGAATCGACCGAGAGGAAAGTGATGTGGGCAAATGGCGGTTTGAAAAGAAGTGAGTGAAATAGAGGCTGAGAAGCGAAAAAGAAAAAGGGCCTGATTGGTTCTGAGAGAGCAGAGAGCGGTCTGGTGAAAAATGAAAAATGATTTAGTTGCAGGTGGAAAGAGGAAAAGTGCCAAAAGTGCTAAAAAGAATTAGGGTGGTATTGGAAGCATAATTTAATAAATTGGATCAGTCGCATGGGAAAAAAAAAACTTGGGCTGCTTGGTAAGATGTTAAGTGTATTTGAAATTTCTTATTTTATGAATGATCAATCATCTGCCAACTATCCAGGTATATACACGGATGCCGGAATACCTGATGAAAATCTATAAAAATTGTAAATTACATTTTTGTAAATTTTTGAATGGTTGTGGAAGTGATTGAAACATTCCTCCAAAATAAATACCAACATTGACACGAATTACATACAGCCACAACAGATAACACGAAGCCATGGTGCCGGGTGTGGAAAATTCTGCATTAGAGACAAGCTGAATTTTCAATACGAAGAATGCAGAAGTGTTCATACTTTGGTAAAACTGCGGTGAATCCGTGCACCCATGGTGGATTACCAACATACAACATAGAATAAAGCCCGAATTTTGTTCAGATTGGCCCTTTTTAATTTTTTTTTTCAAAAATCGTCCTAAATTGCCAACCATGTGGATATGTATGGTTGAAAATATGACCTACTTAAGGTTTAAGATCATCGTAGTTTTTGACAACTGTTTGGAAAATATCTTGCCCATATTCGACCTTCATCTAGTCCGCTATAGAGTAAGTGTTAATACTTACGGTTTCCTTCAGCAGCAGCACAGCGGCACAGCAGCAAACTTCTGCTGCCACGAGCGAAACCAAAACAGTTTGTTTTGGTTCCGCATGCTTTGAGTCAATTCGCAATTGAAACAATAGCGGTGATGATTGATGATGACAGCTGATGATGGTAAACACGGTACAAATGTTTACATCATCACACTGTGAAGCCAAACAACTCAAATTGGGTTCGTGGTAACACAACAGTGTTGCCAGATATTCTGGGTAAGAATATCAAAGTACTCATTAAGAAATGAGTACTTTCCCGGTTAGGGAATATAAGATGTGGAAGTGACAATTAGCTATCGCTAATTAATATGGTTGTATTCTAATGACCTCACTGACGAAACTGAATAGGGGCCGTTCAGATACCACGTGGACAGAAAAATGAGATTTTTGACCCCCTCCTCCCCCTACGTGGACAAGCGTGGACATTTGGCAAACCCCTACCCCCCTCCCCGGATGTCCACGTGGACATATTTGAAAAAGTTTTTATTTTATGTACCTATATTTTGAAATTTAGAAAACACCACTTTTTTCCTTTTCTTTTAATAGAAATGCCTTATTTTGTAAAACCGATTAAAAATTTCCTGATAAAAAAAAAATTTCAAATTTTCAAATTTCTTCATCATCAAATTTATCACTTGCTTTCAAGTAGCTACTTATTGTTTAAACTTAAACTGTAAAGGTATGCCATTTTAAGATTTTGATTTAAACATCTCAATATCTATTCACCTTTAGACAATATTTTGAAAGTATGTACACGCAGCGAAAAGTAGTACCATTGAAATTAAAAATACACATCTTTGATTCAAAAACCTTGTGTACATTGAAACAAAATCCAATTTCCTTGATTTGAGTAAATTTTATATTGAACCTGTGATACCGGGCTCTACTGACAGAATGGATCCACTTGGTCTGAGAGAGATAATAAGAGAAATAAATAACTATAACGTGCGACGCGTGTTGAGATAAGTTTGGCTTCGTTAATTACTCCGAAGCACCACAGAACCAAACTATTTTTCGTTTAAAGCATAAAGTTCCAAGTTTTAAAATCAAAATATCAAATTTGAATTCAAAGAATTTATTTTTTGACGCAGAATCAATGTAAAAATTCATTTATTTAGATGATTTTTTTTTTGAATCAAAGTATTTTTTCGTCAAATAGTCGACACGGCTTCTGTTTGGCGGAAAAGTTTTTCCAACAACCAGTCAGACCTATTTATTTCTGCGGAATCTTCCTGCCGGGCAACCCCAGACAGCACGGTGAGATCCGGCGTAGGAAAGTTTCGACAGCTATGGGCAAACGATAGTGGACTCCAAGGTAGGTCCTTCAAAATCAATTTAATTTTAAATAACAACATAACAATTTTTTTTAGGGCAATCTTTCATCCAACCAATTTGAAGAGGTAACTGTGATGACTGTTCCAGTCCTCCGGCTAAGCGGTTGCAATCGGTTCCGATCCGGTCTAAGGAGACACGACGGCTGGCGCCGAAACCCTTTGGTCGAAAGCAACTGTCCACCAACAAATATCGTTCAGTAAGTACTATTTCCATGTTATGTATGTAAACAATTTTTTTTTATTGTTAGAAATATTTAGCTTAATGTCGTTTTTTGTGAGCTTTCTAGCATTTTTGTCATAATTTGTATTATGTTCTACTCTTTATTTACAGATGAACCGGTTTAAAAATTCAAACAAGGGAAGATCGATTATGTGAAGTGGTGAAAGGTAGAACATCTACTTACAGAGAAAAAAAATTTACAGAGAAATAAAATATTTTAAAGCATAATTGATTTCTTTTTATTTCCAATAGGACGAAAATTAATAAGTAGTACTAGAATTTTTGGGAACAAAAAATAGAATTGAAGAACGATTTTCTTAAAATTGAAATCCAAATGCCGTTGAATTAAAGGAAAATTACATAAAATCAAACAAAAAGGTTTTTGAATCGAAAGCATTTTGTTTTTTGGAACAAAGAAAAAGTTTTGATTCAAAGGAAAGCATTTCTTCGAAACAAAAGAAAATGCATTTGAATCAAAGGCATTTTTATTTGTCCCAAAATCAAAGGAAAAAATCCTTTGTTTTTGCGGCACTTTCCTTTGAAACTAATTTTTATTTTTCTGCGTGTAGGTATGTCCACGTGGACATGACCCAAACCCCTACCCCCCTCTCCGTGGACAAGCGTGGACATTTTCATACCCCCCTCCCCCCCCTAAGTTGTCCACGTGGTATGTGAACGGCCCCATAAAGATAACTCTATTCCACCACTGAAACCTGCGTTTTTCAACAGGTTATGGGCCCAGATACATCTGGATACGGAAATAAAGGGTTAGTGAGAGGGGTACTCTCAAGTAAATTAGCCTTGCGGTTAGCAAGTGCTTCAGCAGCCAGCGCAGAAGGACCAGCCGGGGTCGAGGAGCCAGAGGACCATCGCAGAGGGCCAGCAAGCTGTCGAAAGTCCGCCAGCGCAGACACGAGCCAGCGAGATGTCCCAGGCCAGCACGGAGGTTCCACCAGAGGTCAAGTCCGGGGAGGTTCGTGGACCGAGAGGGTTACTCTCGATGCCGTCACGAGCCACGCTGCGGTTAGCATGCTTGAGCTCACGTCCGACGGCCGGGAGCAGCCCCTGGATCCGCAACCGGGCAGCGCAATGGTCAGGAGGTCCACCCCGGATATATGGAGTGATGCTGATAGCCGAGAGGGTTACTCTCGTGCTTTTGTTGTGCGCTATGCTCAGCAGTTCTGAGCTGATCCATGCGCAGAGGATCACCAGCGCAGATGATTGTCAGTGCAGAGGCCACGAGATGCTCCAGGTCAGCCAGAAGGTGTCACTGGAGTCCGATGCTGGGAAGTCGGGTTCCGAGAGGGTTACTCTCGATGCCGACACAAGCCACGCTGCTGTAAGCAGCGTGAGCTTATTTCCGACGGCCGGGACGAGGACTCTCGGGATCTGTAACCAGGATTGGTCAGGTCTGAATGCTCCAGATGGAGGATTAGCCCGGGTCGAAGGTTGGAAAAAGCTGCTTAGCGAGAGGGTTACTCTCGTGCTGTGGAGCTACGCTGCGATCAGTACGCGTAAGCTCACCCAAGCTTACAGAACGATTTTTCTGTGGTTTTGGAGGAGATGCATTGGGCGACGGTTAGTTGCCAGATACTTCAGCATTGCATTGAATCCAGATGGGTCGCATGCAGCTAAACGTTGCCCTCCGGTTTTATGGAGCGCTCGAAGCGCTGAAGCAACGAAGCGAAAAGCCATGAAGCTGCAAGTCGAGAGGATTATTCTCGTGCTTAGTAGCTGCGCTGCGGTTAGCATGCGCAAGCTTGTCTTCGGCGGATGGTTGATGTTTCGGGTGCTTCGGAGGAGGTGGTTTCGGCGACGGTTAGTCGCTAGCGCAGTCAACCAGTTCTTTCTGCGGATTCCTGCCGAGAGTGCAGATTCTCGAAGTCATCGCGAAATGAAGGCTTTGAGAGGGAACGCGAAGAAAGCGGCAAGAGGTTGTTTATCTGGGGTTACCAGAAAACAACGTTCGAGAAAGCAATATGCTTTTCGTTCGCGTCCTGGGGTTATCAGCCACCGGAATCAACGAATCATCGGTTCCGGTGCCAGTCAGCATAGGGCGCGAAACGAGAGTGATTGCAAGAGTAGCGATGGCGAAGATGACGAGGATGATCAAGATTCCGTCAATCCCGAATCGGCCCAGAGACGCAGTCAGCGAACAGAAGAAGCTTATGAACGCTACGTGGCTAACGTAGCCGCTGGTGATGAGGAAGAGCAACTTCGAATCGTCAGCAAGCTCAAGGGCAAAAGGGACTGCTTTTTCCGGAAGACCACCGCAGCCATGAAAGAGAACGAGATTCGGGCTGAACGAAGTGAGGTTATCACTAGACAGTCGTTCAACGATTTGATCGGTTGTTTACAGTTTTCGAGGCCGAAAATCAGTGCTGCGATTAGCGTACTAAGCATCAAATATCAAGCAGCCATGGATGAGAGTGAGAGAAAAATGGATAGCAGCCTTGGAGAAGTACGTGGCATGAGAGGCGGTTGGCTTACCCTAGATCACAGATTTCTTGACACAAACGTTCGCTGGACGAAGCTGAATGATTGTGAGGTTATCACCGAACAGCCGTTCAAAGAATTAATCGGTTGTTTGCAGTATCTGGCGATATCATCGAGGCCAGATATTTATGCAGCGGTTAGCGCACTAAGTAAATACCAGGCCAGCCCGGCGGTTAGCCACTGGCGAGGCCTGAAGCGTATTCTGCGATACCATCGACGTATGACCGATATGGCGTTGGTATACCGCAGAAACGCGAAATTGGAAAAACTCATTGGATATACTGATGCAGATTTTGCCAACGACTCCGATGATCGAAGATCTGTATCAGGTTACGCTTACATGATCTTCGGAAATCTTATTTCGTGGTCAACGAAACGTCAGCAGACGGTCAATCTGTCATCACCAAAGCTGAGATAGGAGCCCTTTGCCATGCGGTCAAGGAAGGTTTGTGGTTAACAAACTTCCTTGGTGAATTGGGTGTGGTTAGCACTCCTTTCAAGTTAATAGAGGACATCTGGATGTGAAGTATGCTTTCATCAGAGACATCATAAGAAGCGGTCAGCTATCTTTGCGACACATCTCTACTTAGGATCAGCCAGCTGATGCGTTCACGAAGGCGTTACCAAGGGCGAGGCACGCGAAGCTGTTGAGCATTCTCAATCTGCGAATTGAGGGGAGGTGTTGATACTTACGGTTTCCTTCAGCAGCAGCACAGCGGCACAGCAGCAAACTTCTGCTGCCACGAGCGAAACCAAAACAGTTTGTTTTGGTTCCGCATGCTTTGAGTCAATTCGCAATTGAAACAATAGCGGTGATGATTGATGATGACAGCTGATGATGGTAAACACGGTACAAATGTTTACATCATCACACTGTGAAGCCAAACAACTCAAATTGGGTTCGTGGTAACACAACAGTGTTGCCAGATATTCTGGGTAAGAATATCAAAGTACTCATTAAGAAATGAGTACTTTCCCGGTTAGGGAATATAAGATGTGGAAGTGACAATTAGCTATCGCTAATTAATATGGTTGTATTCTAATGACCTCACTGACGAAACTGAATAAAGATAACTCTATTCCACCACTGAAACCTGCGTTTTTCAACAGTAAGCAATTTCAAATTGCTTAGCACCTGTTTCGACATGTTTTGTCCTAGATTTCACAGGAACCCAATCTCTTTGTTGATAAACGCCCTAGAAACGACAGGTCATCTGCTATCCTTCCTGGTTAAAAATAATCGTCTCAAAACATAAGGGACATTAAAATGGAAGAAATAAAAGGAAATCTAAATACATCGCTTTTGTTTTTTTTTATTGAAACCCCAATAGTAGTATATAGTACCAATATTCGTTTAGCCGAATAGTTGAAAAAGTGCGATGCGGTTTGCATGGACAGCATGATAAGGGGCCCAGACTTGAACACAGTATTTAAACACGGTCCGGACGAGAGAGTTGAACAGCGTTTTCAAACAATCGATATCCTAAAAATATTTCGTATTACGACGAATCAATCCTAAAGTAGCAAATACCTTTGCTGTGATTGCACCATATGCGTTGTAAACTTCAGCTTACAGTCGAAAACGACTCCTAAATCCTTTATCTCACTCTTTCGTTGAAGCGTAATTTGTTCCATTCTATAGTCGAACGAGATTGGACTTCGTGCTCTAGTAAATGATACAGTATTACATTACCCTGCATTTGCTTGCATTCCGTTTGTGTTCCACCATTTCAAACAAGTGTCGATACCATGTTGCAGTACATAACAGTCTAACGGACGTGTTTTCGTTCTAAAAAAATTCAGGTCGTCAGCGCATACAAGTTTTGATGAGTGTATTAGAGAGCATAAGTCATTTATAAAGAGAATAAACAATAAGGGGCCAAGATGACTTCCTTGCGGCACACCTGAGGATATCTGAAAAGCTTCGGATACAACGTTGCCTGTTCTAATGTAAGCTGTTCTATTCACTAAGTATTTCGACAGACAAATTCGAAAATTTTGACAATTTGAATAAAATTCTATTTTCTTCAACATTTTCGGATATCATCGTTGTTTTTTTCGGTTAAAGACGCGGTAAGAATCCTTAGCGTATTGCCAAAATTGCATCTGTGAATTGTTCTGGAAAACTAAATTGTCCCTCGACTGATAAAATTAAGTACCTACACCTATAGATTCATATGTGTTTCTCTTTCGGTGAAATTTCGTTTTTGGCACTACATAGATACATATATGTATGTAAGTATGCACAACAATGAACGAAAACCATCGGAAGCGGCCCGTAAATGTCATGCTCCAGCTAGGCACACATGACGGGTCAAAAGAGCCTTTTATTTGCGGGTACCATACCGTTAAAGCGCATTCAACAATAAGTTATAATAAAACAGCAGCAGGTCCACGGTTGTCCTCTCTGGTGGCTCTTCGGTATATTTTCTGTTTAGGCTTCAGTGAATGGAAATGAAACGACTAGGACTTTTTCCAACTGTTTTCGTTTGGCCCAATGAAATGTAAGCTTCCAAGCTGTCCAGACTCTGGCGTTGTTGGAAACATTAAGGCAGTGTCCATGTTTGTATCACAAAAATGTTTTTTTTTCATGGTGATGCGGCATAAAAAAATTAAATTTTCAATGTTTAGCAGTGAGCAATAGAAGTACGAGGATTTTTAAATATTATTTTTAACTAATTGTTTTGAGTGTTGTTATACAGTTATATCTTTCTATAATTGCCCTGTTTCGTCATTCTAAAATAGAAAGGAACTTTCTCCAATGGAAACAAACAAAGATATGTTACAAATTGATTGTCCATACAACGCCAACTAGTCAACTTCAGATCAGATGCCATATACCTAGTGGTGGTAGGGCAATAAAAAACCGGGTAAATACAGTTAGCCCAAGTGACTCGGAACTTTTTCCCCTTATTTCGATCACTTCCACTTCGAAGGTCATGGTCACGAAACGGAGCGTACATGCTTTCTCAAATATCAACCTCCTTCTACCTTACTTTGGTCATTCAGTGGCATAGACGAGACCGTTTCGCTCGAAACGGTGCCATACCATACATATTGGCTACTTCTTGGACTCGCGCTTGGATTATGCATGAAATCGTCAGTAACGGAGCCAATGTTGACCATCTTTCTTTTCGCTTTAGCTAAGAATACCTCTGACGAAAGGCTGGGTGTCGTTTTTTTAGGAACGATTTGTTTTTTCACGTTAACTGCTGCAAGATGACTTATAATTTTTAAATTTTATAAATTTTTATCTGTACATATTAAGCTTTTTTTTTTTTCAAATATTGACTTTTGTTTTCATTTGCGTACCAAAAACATCAAACACAGTTTTTCGCCAATGCTCCACTTTTGATTTGCGTCATTTCCATATCAGTTCCCGGGGAATCAAAATAATACATGACAGCGGGCGAATAAAATTAAAATGAATCCCAAACGCAACCGAACGCTGCATGTAAACGATCGATTGTGTCCCCGGATGTGGGTTGAGTGCCGGTTATCAAGTGGGTAGCGCAACGCGTTATCAGATTGATTTCCCCAGTTATTTTTACCTTAATACTTTTTTGCGATTTCCTTTCTGCCAAGTACATACCTACGTACGCGTAAATAAACCCCGGTTGTTATAGTATTAGCGTACCAGTCATAAATTTTAAACCGCCCCTCTCCACTCCATGGATTATGTTTATCGGTGTTTTGCGAACTGCCGTTCAGCTCATGTGATTGACCTTTTATTTTCGAATCAAACGCAGTTGTTTGTACCAGGAGTGCCCATTCAACACAAGTACAGAGTACCGTTGATTCACCGAACCCAGTAATCTTGTTTTCATAGTGACGGCCAAAAGCCGGTTGATGGTAATCGATTTGTTTACTTTTAGCTGGTACGCATTATACAGTGGCTGGGTCAAGTTTATCAAGAAAGGAAAGAAAAATCAGGGTGACACAGAGTCTCCTGATAAATGCTCTGTATAGCTTTGAAATTTTAATAAAAACTCTTTTGAAGAAGGGTAAATTTTGCAATCCAATAATTTATTCTCTCATGATAAAACTTGTAGGCATTTCATTGTTATTGTTTAGGTTGTGTCGTTTTCCACAAAAGTGTTATATGGGAGTGAGTCTTTTTTCAGTGTGAGGTAGTCCTTTGAGGATTTAATTTGGCATTTAAGTTGGTTTTATCATTACGAGATGATTTCTGGCCAATAAATCATCCCTGCTTTTAACGTGAGAGTATTTCATTCTAAATCAATGTAAAATACGACAAAACTCGAAATAAAAAATATCAATTTTCACCTAATTATGTGCACCAGCAAATTTTGACATCACCCGATGATTTATTGAACTTTAAGCTCATAAACTTTACTTTCAACAGATCTAAACATGTGTATAAAATAAGTGAAAATACGCAAAATCTTCAACAATTTTAAAGTGACTTTTAGGAAATTAAAATCAAACACGTTTTCATATAAAAGATTCATTGCACTGAAAAACACCTAACACTTTGTAAAAAAGGGAGGGAAGGCGAATTTCGAATCTGATTTCTCTTGTGTGTTGTTGTTTACAGTTCAACTGAAAACTCAGTATATCGTTAGCTCCAATTTCAAAATTTTCGTGAAAATTAAAAACATTTTCTCTGAAAAGCGCGAAAATATCGTGCACAATTGGTGTACTCTCCCCAACATTTCGCTGAGTTAGTTAGCGAAAATAGAAGAAGTAAGCATTGGAGTGGTCCGAAATGCGATTCTAAAGTATGGAGAGGAAAGCAGATTCGTGGACAAATAAAAATCTGGGCGGAAACCGGATGCGGTGGACAAAATTTTGGACCGGAAAATCATGCGGGCTTCATCGGTGAAAATGCAATGGCTTGTCAAGGCATATGTGTGACATCCATTCCGAGCAGTTCGTTAACACTGACACAATGCATACAGCTGTTAACGTCCGAATCATCGGCTGCTGTCCATGATTCGCAAGCATGATCACCCAGCCTGATATTCCATCAGTTGACTCAAAGGACACGTTGGCTTGGTACCAATCCAACAAAGCCCGAATGGTACCGAATGCGATGAATCCGCCAAATTGTCCTCGAGCTAGACCGATTGAAACTTTTTGATTCCATACCTAGTCGTCTTAGAGAAAATATGTGGAGCCTGCAGAGTCTATCGAAAATTTGGCAAAGACTGGAAAAAGTGGTCAAGTTCATCGCAAATCAGTGTGTGCTGAAGCTGATGAGCAGGCTTTTATCAAAATTTTGATCACTGGCCTACGTTTGACTGGAATCTAATTTTCAACTTTTTCACAGAAAAGAATAGATTTTCTCCAAAATTGTGTTTTACTGCTCATTTTAAATGCGAGTTTTTTAAAGTGATTTTCATAAAATTTGGCTTAAAAATATGAAAATCTCTCCAAATATGATACAATAGACTCAGTCGATTTGGGGTCATTTTTTGTATTTTTTAAACCTTGGGGTCTGAAAATCTTTTGGCCGATACTGAGGGGTGATCCCAAACTTTTGACAGGCAGTTACCTATTCATACCGCGAGCGATCAAATGACGGCAAATAGTTTTTTTTTCGCTAAAACTTACTTGTTTCTCAACCGATTTCTACAAAATTTATAGTTTTGAAAACCTTGTAATGTGACTCATGATATGATTCTCAAACAATATTCAGCTGTAATCATTTATTTTAAAGTAATTTAAAATTCAAGATTTTTTTTCTGAAAAAAATGCTTCGGAAAAAGGCTGTAAATCAGTTATTAGAAAGTCGAAAAAAAAAATAAATTAACTTAGTGCCTAAGTAAGCTGAAGTAAGAAGCTATATGTTGCACATATAAAAATATATTTTTTTAAATTAGAAACTATATGTCACACATATCAATTTTATTTTTTTCTATTTTTTTTTCAAGTTTATGGCCACAAAAAATGTAAAAGTTGTGAAAAACCCGTACTTTTCAATCAATCAACCACCAAAGCTGTTCCAGTTACAGTAGAAAATTTTTAAAAGAAAGTTTACGTAATTTGTCATATTTTCGCATCTTTAGATTTGTGAAATACGAGGTAAGGTAGCTGTTTTTCGATTTTTTATTTTTATCAATCTGCATTTTGAGACATCACTAGAACCGGTATGAAATTTGCTTTCTTGTACATATACATTTAAATGTCTAAACTTTACGTTAACATACTCAAAATGTGACAAATTACGTCAACTTTCTAATTCACTTTATAAAATTTTCCTACTATGACTAGATTAGCTTTGGCAGTAGATTGATTGAAAAGTACGAGTTTTACACTACTTGTTTACATTTTTTGTGACCATAATCTTGAAAAAAAAATAGAAAAAAATAAAATTCATATGTGTGACATATAGTTTCTCACTTCGGCTTACGCACTAAGTGAAATTTTTTTCAAGCCCCTAATTACTGATTTCCAGCCTTTTTAACGAAGTAACATTCTTGAATTTTGAATTACTTTAAAATAAATGATTATATCTGAATATTGTCTGAGAATCATATCATGAGAATCGCTTTCGCATATAACGCTTTCCAAAACTATAAAATTTTTAGAAATCGGTTGAGAAACAAGAGCGTTTTAGAAAAAAAATGGTTGCCGTCATTTGACCGCTCGCGGTATGAATAGGTATAACACATGCGTTACACAAAAACCACAAAACTTAGAGAAATTATAATAATGCAAAAATATTTGCATTTTAAAATTAAAAATAGTCCTGTAGTCAAGGTTACTGTTCTTCGATCAGGATGATTTTTACCCCGATCCTAGTCACCAACGATTTAGCTCCTTAACATAGAAAGTCTGTTTTCTTTAGAAACGAGGCTTTTCAGCATCAACGACGCATACCTAGTTTTTTTTCTTCCCCTCATTGGTGGTCAGTTATTTTCTGAATTACTATCGACAACCACTAAACAATCATCATTTGCCTTTAATAAAAAATCATTCGACGTCTTCTAGACTCGCTGACGATCATGCTTCGCCACGAATGCTTCTTGAAGAAAAATGATTTAAATCTAGGAACCCAAGAGGTGCCCAAAAGACAAATCTATGCCAATATTGGCTTATTTTCCTCTCAAGTTGTGTAAATTGTTTATCAAATAAGGGTCTTAGTCTTTATCCTGGGAATTGTCCTCCTAGTAGCATTCTTCCTTGAGGGTCTGAGTCTGGGCATTAGACTGGGTCGATTGGGGGTCATTTTTGAATTTCTCAAACCCTGGGTTCTTAAAAGCTTCGTCTTGGTCCAAAACTCATCGATGATTTTTAGTAGAATTTTTAAGTAACGTTTACATGAGTAAATTTGAACTTTTAGGTTTGTATGAGAAAATTGAATATTTTGTACTGAAAAATCAACATCGTTTTTGTTTCTTCTGTGGAACCGAACCAGCTGACAGTTTTTGTGCCAGTTTATAAAATTCTTAAGGGAAATTTTCCGCTGATCAACTTTGTCGAAGACTGTAACTTCGTATCTTATTATGCAAAAAAGCTATTAGCTGTTTTACAGAGGTATGACTTTTCGCATTGATAAACAATAAATTCAATTGACATCCCTGCAGGGCGCCTAGCGAGGTATTGCATGCCTACTTTTCTTACAATACTTCACAAGGCTCCAGCTGTGATGTCAATTGAGTTTGTCGTTTATCAATGCGAAAAGACATACCTTTGTTAAACAGCTAATAACTTGTTTGCCTAATAAGATACGAAGTTACGGTCTTGGACAAAGTTGATCAGTGGAAAATTGCCCTTAAGAATTTTATAAATTTGCACAAAAACTGTCAGCTGGCTCGGTTCCATCGAAGAAACAAAAATGATGTTGATTTTTCAGAACAAAATATTCAATTTTCCCATACAAACATAAAAGTTCAAATTTACTCATGTAAACTTTACTTATAAATTCTACAAAAAATCATGCATGAGTTTTGGACCAAGACGAAGCTTTTAAGACCCCAGGGTTTGAGAAATTCAAAAATGACCCCAAATCGACTCAGTTTACTGGGCATGCATCAACAGCATCGTCATCAACACGCGCCGAATCAACTCGCGAACGAATGGATTCAGTTGCGAAGCGGATGATTGCTAGAGTAGACAATGACTGTAAATCGGGAGGAGAAAATCAACAAGGAATGCTAGGCAACGCAAACAGAACGAAAAATCATTATTCACAGTTCACTAATAGCGTGTTTTTTTCACCTAGTCGCAAACCAGTTGCAAGCTAGGTTCGCTCTAACTGCTGTCATCGTGCTCATTTATTAATCTAGAGGTAAACTAGTTTCGCTCGAAAAACGGACGAAGTCGCCCTTAGAAGAAAGTCAGTTTTGTAAGAAGTTCATCAATACTGTTACCAATGTTGTCAAAATAACGAACAGCTGTTTGTGGTTGAAAGCAAAACAGTCGAAGTAAGGACGGAAAAACTATTGTTGCCGGGATTTTGAATCTCTCAGCCAAGCAAAATCCGACTATCTGCTGGCCAGTGCAATCCGGACACTAAAAAAGGCAATCCGGTTGTAAAGAACCGAGTGAAGAAAATCCAGAAGGGAAAACAAAATGACAGCTGCATGTTGTTCTCACGCACACCTACGCATGGAATAACCCGAAAATCGAAAGTCGTTTTTTTATTCAGACATAATCAGAAGCAAACTGAGAATAAAAAAAACACGCTATAAGACGGCGTTCTTCTGTTCTACAATAAGCCTGCCTGTAGGTAAATTTTCAAAAAATATATATTCAGCGTAATCCTCATTTAAAGTTCGAAAGCCGTCATTCGACCGCCTCCGGTACGTTTAGTGTTAATGAACGCTATCTCGGAAAACCAATTGAAAAAAATTCACATGTAAACATAACATTGCTAGGAAGCTTCGCCGAAAATTTTATCAATTTCAATCCATGTATTCAAAAGCTATTCACAAAACAAAGTGTAGCGTTTTATCGAATATACTTCTTATGTTGATAAGTATTGGGTAAGGTAATTTTTATTCTGTCGATAGTTTGTTATCGCGACGAGACATCTTGGAAGTTTTTAAGATTCACGATTCAGGAAAGACAGACTACTGCGCTATATTTGACAAAAATAAAAATAAAAATGTTGAATGGAAGTTTCTAAAACTGCCACTACCGAAATTTAATGGTATCGTTGTTGGCTTAACAGGTCAAAAACTTTTCAGAACATTTATGGTAGAACTGAGTTTGAAGTTCCATGCTGTTTTGATGACAAATAATTCAAAACTGTTTGAGTTGTGGCGTATTCTATGTTGATTTTGTATGGGAGCCTCACTCTCAGATGGGAGGTTTTTATAAGTATCCTAAGACTACAAAATTTCTAGGTACCGAATTTATCATTGAACGGATCATCCCTTTTCGAGCCATTTGGCAACACCTGAAATAACTGTATTTTAATGTACAAAATTTTCGTCATTTTTTTTTATTGAAGGAAAATAAAACGATTTTGAGTCTGTGGGGTAATAAAAAGTTAATTGCAATGGAGTTGAACCGTTGAATAAAAAAAATCTGTTTCTTGAAGCTCTAGTGAAACATATAAAGAGGAGGTGAAAAAAGTTAACACCACGAGTTTTTGAAGAGATAAATGTTATTGCATTTTTTTCAATACTTATAGATGGGCAAAACAAGACAAGCTTTAAACGAGTTTTCGAAAGAAAAAACCATAATGGTCAAGAAATTCGTACGAATGGAGCCATTTAGGTTGTGTAAATCAACCCTCATCAAGTCAGTATAAGGGGTAAAACCCAAATGACAACCAATTCGATGATTCATTATATATTTACCTACCAAAATGACACTGCAAAGTGTCACGGAACCAAATCAAAACACAAGCCATTGTTGTCCATATACAGGTCCATCTCAACAGCTCACTAACTATCCTCAACCGATTAACAGCTTTGAATTGACGTCATAAAAGGTGTTGTTCCTTCTTCCAAGTTTTGATCTTTCCATTTTGACCAAGCGCAGATTTGAAACAGTAATGGTGCTAAAAAACTGTAAAGCGAAAATAAAAGATTAACATTAGCACAACTGATGATTTGTATTAGAATGTAAAAAAAGTCTCTGTAGACCACACATCCGGGAATGGACGATCTGATTGCATTTTAATAGCCATTTCGATATGGACGCGTTCTAGTTTTGTATTAACTCTGGAACTCATCCAAGAAGGAACAAGAATCACATTAGATGATAATCCGATTTTTCTATCCAACACAATCCTTCAGACAATTTTAATCCCAGAGATGTCTGAAAAGGGGATTAGTAGTCATTTTCCTAAAGCAGGCTTAAGTTACGCGGTTCTTCGATATCAAACGTAGATTTCGACTTAAACAAAAATCCCCGTATTTTTGTTGGCGTTTTTTTTTTGAGAACACGATACCATTTCATTCACACAAAGCTTCCAAACGCGATTCTGGTTTTCTCTGTTGCGCTTCATTGTGTTTTTCTTTTCGAATCATCACATCACTAGGCTGGTCACTGACTGGTCAGCTGCGCATTCGGAAGGCCGCCAAACGACCTTCACTTATCTTGTCGGTCGACTTAGAGCTGGAAGGCGTGTTTAACACACAACAAATGATTCATTGTGTTTTTTTTTCTCTTTTATTTATAACCGGCGACCGATATTTTCACCCTGGCATTTAATCTGTAGCACAACAGCAAATCGTAATTATTCCAACCTCAATATGTATAATAGATGGTTGATTGTGGTTGATTTTCTTGAAAATTATGTTTTTTTAGATGACTTAGGCAATTCTCCACAGTTTAACCCCTCTTGACGGATACATATTTGCGAGTTGGTGTTAAATTTTCAAACAAAAAAACAAATATAACTCCTCAAAAACGTGTCTGGCTCGTGTCATTATGAAAAGCCACGAGTCAGACTCGTTGTGAGGAGGAAATTCAATCTTATTTTGCCTACTTGGGAGCTTTGGTGGCTTTTTATGGCGGTAAGAATCAGATTCTTATTTTTTCTTACGTTTTGAAACACTTTTTACCACGAGTCAGACTCGTAGTTTTAGGTAAAAGGTTAATGTTTGAGGTTTCCAATCTATATATATAAAAATGAATTTCTGTCTGTCTGTCTGTCTGTCTGTCTGTCTGTTCCCTATAGACTCGGAAACTACTGAACCGATTTGCGTGAAACTTGGTAGGTGGGGGTATTGGAGGCAGGGGAAGGTTCCTATTATGGTTTGAGACCCCTCCCTCTCTCATTAAGGGAGGGAGGGGCCTCCCAAACAAAAGACAATTTTTTGCATAACTCGAGCACTCATCAAGCAAATTGTATCAAATTTTGCATGGGGTGGGTGGGTGGTATTAGGGCACAAGGAATATTTCTATGAATATAAGGTACCCCTCCCTCCTCTCAGTGGGGTTATATAAAGGGGAGAGGGGGGCTAACTTACAATTTTTCATAGAACTCGAAAACTAATCAAGATATTGGGACCAAATTTTACTTGGGTGGGTATTTGGATACGAAAAATATGTCAATGATTATTTGAGACCCCTCCCTCATTCCAGTAGAAAGGGAGAGGGGGCCTCTTTCATAATTTTTTACATAACTCGAAGACTAATAAAGCAATTGGAAACAAATTTCGCATGGGAGGATATTTGGATACAAAAAATATTTTTATGATTATTTGAGACCCCTCCCTCTTTCCAGTAAGGATACATGGAGCGGATTGGGCATCTTTTATATTTTTTTACATAGCTCAATAACTTATTAAGCAAATTGAACCAAATTTGACACAGGCCATGATTGTTTGAGACCCCTTCCTTTTTCCAGCGGGGAGAAAGGAAAGAGGGAGGAGAATTTCATACCATTTTTACTGCATAACTCGAGAACTACAACAGCGAATGGAACCTTCGTTGGCAACGAACGAAATTTGGGTACGAGGAATGCTTCTATGAAAATTTTATATTCATCACTCTTTCAAAGAGTTAGATGGAAAGGTGGAAGAGGTCTCCCTTACAATTATCGGTATAACTGGAGAGCTGATCTAGCAAATGGTATCATATTTGGCATGTGAGGGTATTTGGATCTTTTTTCAGCGGAAAGATATAAAAGGAGGAAGGGGGGCATCCATACAAATCATTTGCATAACTCGAGAATTAATCGAGCAAATGGAACCAAATTTGGCATCAAAAAGTAATTGAGTACGAAAAATATTTTTATGAATATTAAGTTATCACCCCTCTATTGAAAGAAGAGAACGGAAGGGGGGATGATACTTCCTTTCAAGTTTATGCATAATTCAAGAATTTACTACGCAAAAAAAACCAAATTTGGCATGGGATGGTATTTCAATGCGAGAAATTTTTCTATGTGAAACAATTCTTTTCTAGCTGTTGGATGATAGAATTGGGAATATATGAAGGGAAGCGGAAAGCTTACATTTTATTTTTTTTTACAAAATCCAAGAAATGGACAAAATTTGACATGAAAAACTATTTTGGTACGATTCTATGATTATCTGACTAACCATCCTCCTTTCAGTGAGTAGGTACATAGGAAAAGGGAGGTGAACTCAATACCAAAATGCTAACAAAAGTTAGCATAAGTTTTCAATATATGCTAACGAAGCCAACAAATGGAAACAAATATGGCATGGAAAGGTTTTTGGTTACGAGATATGTTTCTACGAATGTTATTGACCCTTACGCTTTACGAGAATTTCGAGCAAAAACAACCATATTTCATAAGTAAGATTGTTTGCGTACGATTAATTTGAGGGCGAACCTCAAAGAAACAGATTAAAATTATCAGATCTTTAACACAAATTTATAGATCAAAATTCAGAAAAAATAGTTTAAGTCATCTTTGTGTTGCAATTTGAAACTTCAGCTGCAGATCTCATTTTATAGCGGTTACTTATGAATTATGTTAAAACTTGATTTAAAATGCCAACAAAACAATAAAAATTTGAATATGAAAAAATCGTTTGTTTTTGAAAGGTGTAGCAAAGCACACCGGGTCAGCTAGTAGAAAATAAAACTTCCATTATACTAAGATTCGATCAAATTTTCTTGATCGTGATTGTGTTCTCCACATCCGATAGAAGCATGTCACACTTTCAAATATCACGATCCACCAAATAGGTATCTACTTTCTTTCGTGTTACAGATTGAAAATACACGTCACACAACTGTCGCCAAACGCAAAGCCCATAAAGCCATTTCCGATTCCGGATGGCAGTGTGGTATACCGGCAGTTTTATTACCCATCACCGTATCAATAATAAAGAGTGAAAAAGTATATCAATAGTGTCCCCACGGAATTGTGCCCTAGCATCTGAATCGTAAAACTCATCTGGGAACATTGAAAATTGTTTTTGTATAGAAAATCAGGCAAACCTACTTATAATCATTACTTGTCATGTTTATTCTTATTTATGTTGAGTTGATTGTAAATTTTGAAAATCCCGAGTTGAAAATACAAAGGGACAACTTATTGGGGCATACCTGTGGTGATGGGCGAATCAAGTGGATTGTCCCGAAATATAGGTTCTGAGTTGACATTTTTTATGCGAAATCCAAACATTATTGATTTGATTTCTTTTTTCTCTTTGGAAGGTCACAAGCGTTTGTTCGTTTAGAGACATTTTCTATTTGAACCAAAAATACGATGAACAAGCCAGATTTTTTCCAAGTTGACAGTCATGCTGGTTTTGGTTTGAAGTCGATAAAATAGCAAATGATTAAAAAAAATGTCTGTAAAAAAATCATCCAAACTTTAACTGACAGCCGCTTGAAGTAGAGTTTGAAGACCCACACTTCAGCGTGAAGCTCTCCTCGTGTAAGCTTATTCGAGTAGTTTGTTGTGGGTGGGTGGGATTTGTTACAACAAGCTCTAGTAGGATGCGATATCTATCTATTTTTGCGGTGTGTTGCATGTATCCCGAAAGCTAGGTGTTGTTTGGTCGATTTCTTCCAACAGGCTGACTGGCAGGCAGCGTTTCAAAAGTTATGTCACGGAAAACGGGAGCTCTGGATCATCCACGGTTTCGTTCCATGGCTGAAGGGGTTTTATGTAACGGGTTAATCAGCTTAATTGACTTGCGGGGGATTTAATGAACCAACTTTCTACCTCCGTTTGCTGGTTGTTTGATTCGCTTTATTTTTGGTTTAATATTCATCTGTTGGGCTCATGCATTCGAGGGAATTTCATGAATAACGTGTTCATGAAATACGTACAGGCAATTAAAATAAGTTTCATAGTGTTTCCCGTTTTTCATGTGTAGTTTGCTGCACATATGAGAAGAACAAAGTCATTAATATTTTCTTTAAATCCTCATGTCAGAATGACGAAAAATAATTAGATGGCGAAAGGACAATAAGGCTGGAATGAATTTCTCCTTTTGTCCCCTACCACCCCCCCCCCCCTACCAAAAAACCCGAAGAGGGAGTAAATAAAGTTTGAAGTATTTAATGTAAATGTTGATAAAAAATGCAAATATCTGAAAGATTACAAGACCAAAAACAATTGTAGAAGATGGGAGTTATTTCACCTTTTGTATTCTTAATTTTATTAACTTTTTAGATGAAAAACTTCTTGATTTAGAAATTTTTTCTCTCTTTATTATCTACATTAAAGTTTCATTTGAATCTTGAATTATGATTAAAATTAATAAATTCATGTAACTTGTTACAAAGTCTTATTCATGTCAATTCAATTCAATTCAAGTCAAATTCTGAATTCCTGTCGTTAACAAAAATTTATTATTGTATCAAGAAACTTCTTAGAAACAAATTAATTATCCCATCTGAATTCTCTATTATGTTTCTGAAAAAAAGCTAGGATTTTGAAAATATATCATTTTGTAATTTATTGCTTCTGCGACAAGCCGTTTCCTATACAACATTATTATCATTTAAATATTTCAATGTATGACGTAGATTTTGCTTCCATAGTTAAATTATAATGTTCATTTAAAAAAGTGCTGAGATCTTACAACTACAAAGAAGAAAATTATGATAAAATGTACTAATTTGTTTTTCAGGTGGAACGAATTGAGTTATCGAGTATTCTTTTGAGAAATCAAGAATCATAATGAACCTACTTACTAATACCGTTTTTTTTTTCACCTGGAGGCAAACCAGAGGCAACCTAGGTTCGCTCTAACTGCTGTCATCGTGCTCATTTATTGCTCTAGAGGCAACCTAGTTTCGCTCGAAAAACGGACGGAGTCACCCTGAGAAGAAAGTCAGTTTTTCGAGAAGTTCACCAATACTCTCAACGTTGTTGTCAAAACATTAAACAGCTGTTTGTGGCTGAAGGCAAAACAGTTGAAATAAAGAACGGGAAAATGATTATTGCCGCGATTTTTAACCTCTCAGCCAAGAAAAATCGTACTATCTGCTGTCCAGTGCAATCCGGACACGAAAAAAGGCAATCCGGATGTGAAGAACCGTATGAAGAAATCCAGAAAGGAGAACAAAATGACAGCTGCATGTAAACATTGCGCTCGTTCTCACGCACACCTACTTGTAGAATAACTCGAAAACCGAAAGTCGTTTTTTTATTCGGACAGATCCAGAGCCAATCCGGAATAAAAAAAAAAACGCCATAAGTGAGCGACTTACAACAGTAGATTTGCCTGTGGGCGCTGTTGCAATCACAGCCAGGGTATTTTTCTTCGCTCTACGCGTACGCGCCGGGAAGTCTGTTGCGAGAAACCGTCTTCATCCGTAGCTGTTTCCGAGAGCGGAGATCGATGCCGTTTCACAGCACTCTGTGTTTTAGCCTCTTCATACTCCTTTCTCTCCTGCTCCGCAAATTCGCAAAGAGTCTTGGTGAACCTACTCTCTTTGTCTCCAACGTTAGTTTCCCGATTGACCGCTTCTTTTGATGATGTCAAGGTAGTCATCTTCATCTGCAGCTCCGGTGACGTGCGCACGGGCACCAGGTTTTGGACCACTCCTGAGTAGCTCGCTTGCGTCTCAACCCTGCTAGCAGAGCTAACAGGAAGAGCCGAGTGCGTTCCGTCGAGTTGGTGACTGTTTCCTCCAGCTCCTGTTTTTGTTTTGCGGACAGCTAGATTTGACCCTCCTGTTTACAAAGGAAACATTTCTGCTTCATTCCATCGTGGTAAATACGTCCCTTCCTATTCAGGAAAAACAATGAACTTGGAATCTGCTTCTTTACCTCAACATATACACCTCTAACTCCGGTGTACAAGTCGAGTTCCAATTCTGCCGGGAATTTTTTCTTTACCATCCTCCTTATGCAACCGTACTGGCCCAGTACAGCTGCTATGTTTGCGTCGGTTATTTCGGGCGGCAGGTCAAAGATACGAACGTATCTTGATAAACTACCCGCAACATCCATAGTAACTTCCACTGTTTTCCCATTGGAATACGAAGACGAAAGTTTTTCCGCATTCTGAGCAACGGCATCTTTCAATGCGTCGTTATTTTTAAATTTAATTAAAAGGGATTTCTCTTCTTCAACTTTGTAGGAGGTCTCCATTGACGACTTTTCCGCGTCAAGATTCTTTACAAATCTAGCCATCTCGATCAACGATGGACTGGGAGCCCCATTTGGAATCTGAAGGCCAGCGTATTTTTTATTAGTTTATCCGCCATTGTTAAACACTGGACATAGCACTGCTGCCAAATTTAGGGTGAGAACTTGAGTAGCTTAGGATCTAAACACATCCGTACACAATGAGGTCTGATCGTCAACTGATAAATTGAAGGGCTTCTTGGCTAAATTGAAACTATTAAGAAAAGAATCGATAAATTGAAAATGCCCTTAGGTTAGAAACCAGTGCGTTCTTTCTCTATAAAAAATACAGTCCACTTGCCTAGACATTCGGTATACGATTTTTCATGTGTTAAACAGAAAAAGCAATAGCCTTCACTCCTATTTCACTCCGAAAAGCTGTCATTCTTACGAAAATCTAGAGTTAAGAGCAAGGTTTATTCTTTTTAGGAGGCCCAAGCCCAATACATCACTTAACGAGAAAACGGGAGAAAGGCGCTATCTGCCGACAGAAATGGAAGTATTCCTACACTGTGATTTTTTCGGAGCTTTAACCAGAGGTGCCAGGTGTCCTAATGTTCCAAAGATTTTTTTTGATCAGGGAAAAGCCCCTAGGAGTGGAGCTACTTTCAGGCCACTTCTCCCAAAGGCATAAAACTTCCTCATCACTTAATTATAAGATTTTTTTTCAATGATATTTTTACAATATTTGGTTTTACAATTCAAGCTTTCATAACGACAGATAGATATTATGCACTTTATTATAGGCGATGCGATGACGGTGGATGGAGGCGGTGTTTTGTGGTGGGAGACGGTGATGGCTGGTGGCGAGAAAAAAAATATATACACAGACATTAGTGACAAAGTGTGATGAGGAATCAGGCATTACGCATCGCATTACGGCATTACGCGTTCCCAGTGAGGAGATCCTCTTTTAAGGGAACGCAGTCTGTCATGTTACCGGAAACCGGAATGTTGGCTTAGATCACTGGATGTACGTTTCTAAATTAGATCTAATGTGCCTCTTAATAACACTTTGAATTTGGCGATGTTTCTTTCAGATCATATATTTGCTGGCAGTCGATTATAACAGACTTTACCATAGTAGGTAGGAAAAAGCGTTCTTAGAAAATTCTGAAGTGGGCTGTTATACGTACAGGCTACTTTGATTTCTCAAAGAAAAACTGTGGTCTGGACGATCGTATTGCAGATTATGATGTTCAAGCGGGCTATGTAGGTGATTGATAGATGCAGTTTGTAGTTCTTTCAATGCATTCAGTGGTAGAGTAGATTTTTCTGCTTCGTGATAAAGCCTCCTAGTTGGATACAGCCTATGCCTATGCGTTTTGGATGCGGCTCTTCAGATGATTATCAGGTACTGTTGTTTGGATTGAACAAACGTCTGGTACATAATGGAAAGTTGCTTTTGGGGTACGAAGCTATTTATTTTCCAGTACAGCACGCACGCTGCGCTGCGGCAGCTTCATTTTTGAGTGTTTTTATATGATGTGTCCATTTTAAAGCGAACAATCACTTGTTCGATTTTAACTGATTCAACAAAAAGCTCACATTGTTCAGTTTCAGCGGTTCGAAATGGATTCAAAATCGTGTGCTTCGTTTTGCATAAGTTAAGAGACAACATGTTTTCGCTGAAGTATTCCTGGAAGAGTTTCATATCTTCAGCTTTGTGCTGGATCATATCGTTGAGACTTGTTTCGGTATACAACAAGCAGGTATCATCAGCCAATAATCGTGGTTTTCCGTAGATCTGCAAGTTAGGCAAGTCATTGACGTAGATGAGGAATAACAAGGGGCCCAAGTTACTTCCTTGAGGCACTCCTACTTTTAGGAGGCGAAGATGACTTTTAAATGCGCTTGTCCACGTATTCCATAGAGATCAAATTTCCTTAGCAGGATATTGTGGTCAATGGTGTCAAACGCCTTTTTTAGGTCTAGAAAAAGAAGGCCATTATGCATTTTTTCTCTAATGCGTGTTAAATTTCAGGAAATAAATCACAGGTTGCTGTGGTGGTGTTTGAGCCTGAGCCGCCTGAGCGGAATCCATATTGGTGTTCGTAGATAATATTATTTTGTTGGAAATAATCTGTTATTCGTAAGCAGCGGTCGAGAAACCGGGGTAAATTACCCCAAATGGGGTAAAAGTGGTATTCTTGGGGGTAACAGTGAAAAGTGTATATTTTCATTTTACAATTTTATGAATTTGTTGGTTTTATTTCGAAAGTAAAGAATATAGCGGCATATGCAAAAGTGAATATTACTCCCTGAGGTATTCAAATAACACGCTTTGAGAGCTCGCTCAGTGTTAACGGATACGTTTTTTTGCTCTTCGTCATGGGGTAATATCAACTCAAATAAAAATGTTTTGGGGAAATGATTCAAAAAGTTTCCCGACCCCTGCGTTAGACTAACATTTTCTTGAAGAGTTTACTCAGGACTGGCAGAATTGAGATCGGACGGTTGTTGTTGGAATCTGTTTTTGACCCTTGTTTATGAACAGGGTCAACTCTGGAAATTTTAAGGCAATCTGGAAACTTTCCAGTTGAAAGACTCTCGTTAAAGACGTCTTTTATCAAATGCGAGAAGAAATTGAAGTGTTGCTTGATAAAATGGGTTGGAATTCCGTCATCCCCCATACTTTTATTAGGGTTGAGGTCTTTGATAAGCAGGATAACTTCCTGGAAACTTGCAGGTCGAAGAAATATTGAGTTTCGTTGAGGCGTAAGTGTACCAAATCTATTGGGGCTCCTCGACTATTATTCGTAGCAGCATGCTGGAGCCCTATTTCATCGAAAAATTCGTTGAGTTCGTTTGCAACCAATTCTTGATCCTCGATAAGTTTCCCTTTTACATTTAACTTGATTTATTGACTCTCTTTTTTAGATCCGGCAAGGGAATTAAGGCATTTCCACATATTTTTCGAGCTAGCATTTGTTAGCAGGTTTCTATAGTATTCTTTTTTATTTGTTTCTTTTACGATTTGAAAATTTTTGTGCTTCAAAAGGTCGCTTAGGTAATGGCTGTTTGGATTTCTCTTGTATTTACTTAGAATTTTATCTTTCATTTTCATCCACTGCCAAAAATCTATCGTGATCCAGGGACAAAATCCCTTTACCTTTGCTTTAATTTCATAAGTGAATGAACATTCCTTCTTCATATAGTCCTGATTTTTTAAAAACTCTCATATTGTCCTTATTTTTGAAAATTGGTCTTAAAAATGTCTTGAATTGTCCAATAAAATAGTAAAGCTTATTTAACCGATGGTAATCTTCGGTTCATTTGATATTTAAATTAAAGTTAAAGTATATTTGATGAAACGGTTACAAGACCTTAACACTCAAATGCCAACCTCCAGAAATAGTCCAGAAACTTAAACAGTTGTAATTTGCTAACCACTGATCCGAATATCACAAACCTGGCCTCGTTGAATTAATTGAAGTTTCTTGTTTTAGTTTGTAGAACCTTCCCAGCAAACATGAAATCGCAGCAGAAATGATAACCTAAGTCGCAACCAGTAGTGCGTCCAAATGGTTTAAAATCAGATGGGAATTGAATAATATTGACCAATGAGAGAACTAGAAAATATTGTCACTGGCACTGGCAACGATATGAAGGCTATGAGAGCAAAATCGTGTGCTCTCTTGCATTCCTCCTTATAGGCAGTGATGTCAACTATTTTTCAGTAATGTCTGGAAGATTTTGAAAAAATGTCTGGAAAAGTCTGGATGGCGAACTTTATAGGTGATGACCTTTTTTTTTTGGTCGCCAGATTGCAATATTGCAGTCAATGGAATAACACTCATTACTTGATAATAATCATGAATAGAATCACTACCAATGGCTGTGATTATTGTGGTGGTGTCGGCGGTACTACGTTGTATGCTTAATTTACTGTTTTACTACCATCTTCGTGGCATTCCTCACTTTTCAATTCCTAATTCGAATCATTTCCTGCCATTTTGCAACGAAAATTTTGTTTTTTCAAAAAATGTATGTCGAAACTCAAGGTCTGGAAATGTCTGGAAGAAATGACAAAAGTCTGGAAGTCTGGAAACCTAAAAAAATGTTTGGCAAAAGTCCGAAAGGTCTGGAAGATCCAGACAAAATCTGGAAGGTTGACATCACTGCTTAAAGGTACGCGTAAGGCGTCGGAAAACCCCCTATTGGTTTAGTTTTCGTTGTTTTAGAAATAAATGAAATTTATGTTTATTTATTGCCTCCACTGTGGTAGGTAAATGCTGTTTTTTCAACATTCATACGATCATTCTATAATGTAAAAATAGCACAAAAATATAGCTAAAACAATGTTTGCTGGGTTATTTTTCTACAAAAATTAAGAATTTTGGAATTTATATCGAATTGTCTTGGTAACTTTTTTTTTGAAAATTTACCTCGACTTCGCCCATGTTTTTCAACGACTTAACTCATCGTTAAAGCTTGGTTGAAAATGCTGGATGTGCCTTGAGTTTTCGATAGTGTCATTAATTTTGAACTTTCGATCGTATATAATTAAAAAAAAAATCATGCAAACGCTGTAGTTTTGAAGCCAAAAAATACATCAATCAACTTTTATCGTAATCCGCCTTATATAGATAACCATGGGTGGCAAAACTCCTCAGATCGGCTTGTCCAGTGAAAGAGAGTGCAATTTTTTTTCGTCTGCTCCCCCAATCGGTGCGGGGAGAGATAAATCGCACTGAAATGAAGAGTGAGATTGTCAACACATAAGAGTGAGCGAGAGTATTCATATCCGCTGATGAAAAGAATTTCCTTCTCCGGAAAAATCTGTTGCGCAATGTGCTGAGGAGAATTCGAGAGCTAACTCAGTTAATTCTTGGTACCGTAAACTGGGGGAACTTTGATCACATTTTTCATTCATTTTTAAATGTTTTGGAAGGGGTTCCTTTTTCGTAATACCTAAAAGCTTTAAAACCCTTACTGAGGTGAGGAGTATTAAACATGATCATTGATTGCAGTAAATTCAAACGAATTGTATGTTTGTTACAAAACCAGATTTCGAGTTTCGGGGTAACTTTGATAATTATGGTTTTTTACGTATCTCAACATCTTCAATTTTTTTTATTTTGATGCCATTAAGCACAGAAGGCTCAAAACATCGAAACCAGTAATTTTTGTTTGGACTTTATTGAATTTTTCAAGGTTTCCTTCAAAAACAAATATATTCGAAAGAAGGACAATGTTACTGCATACATTTAGGGGCAAAAATTATAAACATTTCTCAATATTTTTTGGCCTCAAAAACAAACAAAATTTTACCTTCACACCATTCCCTAAGACCTCGTACTGTTCCCATGTCCTTTTTTTCTTCAAACTTAACCATTTGATATGGTTTTTAGACATTTTTCCTATGGGGTCTTTTTCATGGAAAATGACCGTTTTTTTTCAATATCCAAAAATTATCATCAAATGACCATAAAAATATCACTTAAACTTACCCGAAACCAAGGGAAAAGTTGAACTTTCACATTAAATAATCCATTTGCTCCTTAATGCTTAAATTTGATCAGGAGAGGTGTTTGTTTGTGAGCCTTCAAAAAACCAGATATTTTAAGATTTTAAAATTATATTTTAAGTAACATAAAAAATCTCCTAATAAAAACCAAATTTAGCTTATTTGTAACTCAATTTACAGGCTTTCAAACGTAGTAAACAGTTTTCAGATATTTAACTTACTACTTACTTAGTTAATGATGATTTTCTGAAAAAATTTCATGTTGATCAAAGTTACCCCGCTGATCAAAGTGCCCCCAGTTTACGGTACGTTCACGAAAAAAGATGCTACTTTCCGAATCAAACCTCCCAGCGGTGTCCTGATTTTCTAGAAGCCGTCCTGATCTTAATATCAATTGATTTTGCAATAAAAACAGGTTTAACCTCTTAAACCAATGATAATCTTCAGTTCAGATGATATTTGAAGGTATAAACTAAAAGCCCCCTAACTTCATATCTCTTCTGCTGCATAAATTAAGACGTATACTGCACCGCTATTTCGCCTTAATTTATGCAATCTAAAAAGAGCTGCATTTCATTTCCACCAATCTACTGGGGCCCTGAAAAATCCTGGTTTTTGTTCTTCGCGGTGTCCTAATTTTTTGATGAAACCACCTGTCACCTCTTCTTCGAACGCTACCTTTTGCAAAAAAAAAATTCAAAACAGCTAACAGCAGTAGGCATGGTAGCGGAGTAGAAATTGTTTATAATTTTTCTACGTTGTGTGGTGGGAGTCTACATAATTTTTTCCTTCTATACTCTGAGGTGCATGACTGAAACACAGGGCGCTCTTTGTTAAGAATTCTCTTTCTCCCACTCGGATGCAAATGCTCTCACACTTGCCGTCCGAGTCACTTACAGCTCGTGTAAACTCGGGTAACGAGTGGAGCACGATCAGCGAAAGAGGATTACACTCGGAAGCCGAACTGAAAACAGTGTTGGTTACTCCCGGCTCTTTGTTGTTTGAGAAGAGCCGACCAACCCTGTAGATAACACTACCCATGCAATATCGCTTTTATTTTTTGAGATACAATATTAAAAATTATACTGCTGTAATCTTCAGCATCCGAGAAACTGAATGATATATAATTTGCAGTTTTTTTTTTTTGAAAATTTTGTAGCATGTTTTTCGAACCCTTCAAAGCTTTTCGCTAAATATTCGTTTTGGGGAAAATTTAACCTGTGCTCCTCTGGCCGCAAATGTTAACCTATTTTGATGATATTATATTCGTTGTGTAGGTAATTTTTTCTAGTTTCTAAACTTTCCAAAATTAAGTAAATAAGTTGTCTATAGTTGGATCTTATGAAAAAGATCCCGATTTTTTTTAATGATCTATAATTTCTGATAGATTGTTGCATTCATGTGTTTCTTTGATCTTTGGAATTGTCAAGAATAAACCTATCCGACGATGTATAAATATGTTTTGGTCAGATGTAATTTTTGTATAAAAAATCTTACTTTAAAAAATGACTTACAATTTTGGCTTTGCTTCTCTGTATCTCATTTCACAATGAACCGATTTTTGTGTAACGAACACAGACGTTGGTCCTCTGAGTGTTAAATTTTATATTCTTGATATTTAAAATAATGAAGTCAATCGTTGACGTTTTGCAGTTAAATATTGAATCATCGTTTCGATTTTCTGAATGCAAATGTTCTGAGACGATGTTCACAAGTTCAAGTCAAAAATTAAACATTCATCATAGTAACATTGAAAAAGATTTAAAAAGACTAATATTCCTGAAGCAACAACTTAGCGGCGATCGATGAACTGATGAGCAATATATCATGATTATCGCGGTGTCAAAATCTGTCTGCTTGGGTGGGAGTTGTAAATCAGAACCAGTAGCAAAGTTGATGACTCTACCAGTTTAAAGGTAAACAACGTGAAACGGATGGATTGTTATCATTCAAACTAACTACTTACTTAACACGTTCTAAAACGCGTTCCACGGGCTTCGGCGAAACGAGGCAAGCAACCGGAAAAAGCACGACACTTTCGCTCGCGCTCTGTAGCTGATGATGATGATGGTGTCCAATGCGATATGGCTAACTGTCACGGAAAAACATAACCTACAACAATCCAGCAAAAAAAAAAAAATAAAAAAACTACACATTTAGTGTGACGGTGCTGACAATTCTAGCTCACGTAAAGACCTTGTCTGCCCGAACTTTTCTGTGTGTGTTTTTTTCTCGCTCTACTCTTTTGGAAGACATCTATTGCTACAATTTTCCTCATCGCTTCGCCCGCTGCTAATATAACTAATGTGTCGTGTTTAGAAAATAGTCACGCCAAAGACGGCGCCCCCCCCTCGCTAGATACAGTTCAGTGGAACGGTTCATGCGTCCAATTATTACGGTGTAGGTGTCACAATTTTGATTGTCGAAATTATATCTCTATTGCAGTTATAAAACGATTTACCAAAAAAAAGGAATTTGTCTTTTATTATGACTGAAATCTTAAAAAAAAAATTCTGATTATATAATCAAGTTTTCGGTTTTGCAAAATAATGAGTAAAATTAAACCAGAATATTGTGTATATTTAACTATGTCAAGACGTATTTGCTTTCTAACATTTCATATACTTCTTTTTTATTTCTATTATAGTCGTTATATCATCTTTATGGCATTTGAGACTTTATATCAATGTTACAGTTGGCGGACAGTTATTGAAAAACTTATCCGGTACAACCCTGTTCGATGTTTACTCTTGGGCTTGAACTCGAGGTCATCGATTCAGGAGGCAACTGAGCTATATCACAAGCCAATTTAATAAACAATGTTGTGAACCACTCTAATTTCAAACACATTTAAATCGTGCAAGCAGTCCTTTCCCAGAGCTACGGAGACTAATTCGCCGGAACAAGTCACGCAATGGGTGGTGCCAGATAAGTGGGTGAAAATAGACGCCTATTTCCGTGCCGTACACAATGTTTATGCAAAAATTACGATTAGTGTAATTTTAATTAATTTCATTAATAAACACATTATTTGTTTGCATGTTAAAATTTCGATAGCCCTGTAAACTCTCGTAAACATACAAGGTAAAGTTTAAATTCCAACATTTGATGTTTATGTATACATTTTTTTCCAAAGTATTCTTTGTTGTAAAACCGTATTTTAGAAAAAAAAACTTTAATAAATCACTCTGCCGACTGCTTCCAAACCGTTATAAAACTCACCATTTGATTCTACATGGAGATTTTAAAAAAGTTTTCCAGAGTACTACAAAGCAATCAAAACAATTACTTATTAAATACTCGATGCTTTCTACAAGATATCTTTATGTTTCCTTAACAATACAAATTGGCTGTCATAACTATTTCAAACACCTCTTATAGAAAAAGCTTTAAAGATTCTCGTTAGAATAGGGACTAAATCGAACCAAAAGATCGTTGGAAATCTTCTTTCAAATGCCTAATCCATGTAGCGCCAATCAAACGTCACGATTGCTTGCTTATAAACATAACTGAACCAACATATCAACTTGTATCCTTCTACTGCTAACGGGCAAAAATACAAACAAACAAAAAACAAACGGAAGCGGAAAATCACGTGAAAAACTAATTGCCACCGGGGGAAAATTAGTAAACGGATTTGCCGGCTCGAATGATGATGACAGCAACAACAACGACGACGACGACGCCATCAAAACGCAGCGGTCCATCAGCTAATGGCAGAATGGTCATTATAATTTGAAAACACTGTCGCGTACCACGAACGAAGTCCACGTCCAAGTCCGTTCGAGGATTTTCACCAACCACCCCGTGGGGAACTTTGTATTTTTGGTGGGGAAATGAGGTACAAAAAAAACAGGACAATCTTATCGAGCGCTCGCAATCTGGCGAGAGCTTAATTAATTTCGACGTGGATTGAGTCAGGATATTAATAAAGGCCATTAGTGCACGTTTCAGCATACAAATAAGGTGTGGCAGGAAGTTTGAAATTAGAATCACTGGTATAAACTTAAACGACGGCGACGTCACGTCATTTCGTTTCATTCATCATTGGTGGAAATTTGTGAAAAATTGCATCACCGATGTAACTGATGACATAAGGCCAGGGATAGTTTGCACCAGTTAGCTACATTTAGAAATTTCTTCTACACATAAAACTTAGAAATTGATTTATCTCAGGCTTTGAATTATGCTAGAAAAACCAAACCCGAAACCAACCTCATCCATCCCAGATTAGTTTACCCCTTGAAGTCCTAGGAATGCCAATTTCATAATTTTGACATGATTAGTTATATCTTTCTTGTTTCTTAACAGATCTGTTCTTTCCATTATTTCATTTCCATACTTTAGTGCATATGATTTTATAAGAAAATTCACTGGCTACAAATCTGACGAAGACATCGAAGTGATACAATTGAATAGAAAATAGTTAGAAAATCGCAAACAGAGTGATTAATTATTATTATTTCTTAAGAAAAAATTTATCAATATTTCGTGATCACGGATCGTACCGAGCTAAACGTAATAGGGTAGGGGCACCAACCTCCGTCGTATCCCTCTGATTAGTCTTAATTCATGAATGCATGTTTAAGAGCCGAAAAATCACTTTCCACTTGAATTAGCTACTTCACATGATAAACTTACGCCTGTGAATTTATTTTCTATCACAAATTTGTCACTTTTGAAACTATTTTTTGATTTATTTGATTTCGAAATCGCGAGGTGAAATGAATTATTGGCGCACTCCGCCATATTGAAAGACGAACTTAGTGATCTCTCCAACGTGTTTCTTTGCTTTAACGCTTCCTTTCAATGCCTGTAACGATCAAAATCATAAAATCCAACAGAAAAATGTTGAAATAAAATTAAAAAAATGATCTCAAACTAATCTGATTTATGTAAGTTTGTCAATTTTCGATTGAAATCGAATCACTCGGATCCCATAATTCGTCGTAATTTTGCGACAATCATAGGAAACCGTTTTGCAACAATTAGAATTAGACCGGTTCATTTTAACTATTTTTTGCTGACCACAGTCGGACTCATAAAGAATGAACATAATTGATTTCCAAGTAATTTTGTTTATTTGACCTCATTCAAGCTGAGAACTTAATACGCTGGGATATAAGTGCAAAAAGTCTATTTATAATATTAAATTACTTGAATGTATTCAGCATTGCTTATAATGCATGGTTTTACTACCAGTACCATGTATAATTTAATAGACGTTATGATGCACGCAAGAATATCTCATAGTTTACACATATCTAACGTTCAACTCCAATGACATTGTTTCCTTAAAATTTAATATTTTAAGATTTGATTTTTTTTGGTTTTATTATCTGATGACATTAAACATTTTCTTAAGTATTCGAAACATAAGACACATCAATTTTATGAAAATAAGACTTTTTGAACTTCTTTCATTAAAACTGCAATATCTCACATACGACCAAACGCTTTGCTCTACAGAATGGTCACTGAGAGATTCTTGAAAACTAAAACTAAAACTTCTCCAGTTTTCAGAGATTCTTGAATTGGAATCAATAACCACTCGAGGAAAACATTTGAATTCCTGCATAGAAAACCTCGATTTCTACTGAATTGTAACGATGCATGGAAAAACAATGCAATTAATTTCCTTTGAAAGTCAAAATGACAAGAAAATTTGGATGAATGGATCATTAAAATTTTGAAATTAGAATTCATGAGTCTCTGGTTTGGATCTCAATACAAAATGAGATAAAAAATCGGTAGATTTGATGTTTTGTACATAAAGTCGTTCAAAATCCAACAAAATCGAACCTGCTTATATTCTGATTCCTACCATATAAGTTTTGAAACTTGACTCATGTTTGCTTCATTTTTATATATTCTCAGTGAATTTGCAACAAAAGATGTTTTGTCGTTTTTGACATATTACAGTTTGAATGGAAAAAGTAGAAAAGTTTATTTTAGTTGAATACGTTTACGTCATTTCCCGAAAACTTGCATTTAACTGATTTCTTATTTGCAACCTTGACAACAACAAAATATTAAAATAACGAAGCGTCAATTTCCGAAAAAAACACATTTTTGCAAAAACTTTTATCGCTCGTAAAAAAACACGAATAGATATGGAAAAAGCTCATTTTTGATTGCTAGTTTGTAAAAAATCTATCCAAAACTAATGTTTAATTTATACATCAATAGAAAGTCAATAACTTGACCAACAAATCCCACCCAAAAAATTATACGAACTCGTCCGAACTCTTAAGGTTATAGCTTACTGATAAAAGGCAATATTTTGGATATTTTGTAGTATATCTCCTTTCTTAGTTGAAATTTGTATTTGACATGTTCCATAAAATTGTTTGTTTCAACAATTTGAACAACTTTCTCAAATATACCAAGTTTGTAAATCGTATACTAAAAATGATATTAAATAAAAACTCAAAATTACTTGTTAAAATGCTCGTTATTTTTAAAATGCTCATAATTTTTATGTTTTTCATGCGATCTTTATGGTGTCTTCAACAAAGTTGCTTAAAATAGTAACATCTACAACTTTTGTGAAGACATCGAGTCTCTAAACTAATTATTTCAAGAAATATTTTTTTATCTCCCTTCCAGGTGGAAAAATCACTTTTTTCTTTCAAGAATTTGATAGATCATCAAAAATATAAAAATGTTGCGAAGACATCAAATGTCTACCGTTTACCGTTTGTCCGCAAATAATTTTGATCGCTTATTAGGCGCATTTACCCCTGTGTGCGTCGGTTTCTCTGCGTGAGTGTGCAGAATTTTCTCTCGTCTTTCGCGTTCCATCGTCGTAACTTTCGACTAACTGCTTCAATCTTGATGAAATTTTCACCACTAAGTAAACAAACCATCCGGATCAAAACACTGTCAATAGATTCGCGATGTGACATCTAGGGGCGCTGCAGTAAATGAAAAGATGCGACCAGATTTTATGTGAAACAGACTTTAGTACATATTAGGTCCGCAAAGTATTTATATCCAGCATGGTTTGTTCACATTCACAATGAATCTGTTGGTTCGAGATTCAAATTCTGCTAGAAATAAGAACAATACCAAAAATGCACAACAAATAAGCAAATTTATTTCTAAGACCATTTTCTTACTCAAGCATGACCATCACAAATATTCGAAAACATAATAAGTTTTACTAATACGATTTAAAGCATGGATCATCCAAAATCTGGACACACTGTTTATTATACCACAGCGCTCCTAGTTGTCGGATTTGGAATGTTTTGACAGTACTTTGTTCGAAAATGTTTCTTCTGTCAGTGCTGAAAATTTTATAATGATTCGTCTTGTTCCAATAAAGTTACACGTAATGGAAGCCGCGAGGCGAAAATTAATTTTGGACACCCACGTCAAAAACCCTTCGTGGTCTGGTTAAAAAATCGTGAAATCTGATTTTGGACGGCTTCCTGGCCAAAAATTTTACAAAGCCACTGGTCGGGGTGATGTCCCCGCCAAGTTCAAATTCGTTTTTGCCGATAAGTTGGCAAGAAAGTGTTTGATCTGTCAAGGCATTTGCAGCTGCGAACGAAAAACCCCGGTTTTTGTGAAAAACAAGACCATGGGCTCCGAAATGTACAAGGAGGAGTGCCTTAAAAACGTTTTTTTTTCGTACATTAGATGTCACAAAGGACCAGTAAAGTTTTCGCCAGATTTGGCATGCTGCCACTACAGCTAGGAGGTACTACAGTGGTATTGGGCCAACGGGTGGATTTTGTATCAACCCGCCCAACTGCCCTCAATTCCACCCTATCGAAAAATTTTGGGCAATTGTCAAGCAGAAGATGAAGTAGAATGGTAGAACGACCCGGGATGCAACAGAGATGAAGAGATTGTGGAACAAAATGGCCGTTGAGGTCAGTGAATAGGGTGTCCAAACTATGATGAGTGGTTCTAAACTAAAAGTTCGAAATTTCATCAAAACAACATCGAAATAATATTTTTCTTATTTTTCCTTTGAAGTGCAATAAAAACCCTACATTTTGATTACAAAACATTTTAATTTCATTTAAATACAACGCCCCGAGATGGACCCTTTTTAATGCGTCCAGATTTGGCGTGATCCATGCTTTAAAATCAATCAGAATAAATGTTTTCATTTGATGCGATCTCCGGTTAGTCATTATAAACTATGATTTTTTTTTGTTTCGATTATAGTTGTTTTACCATCTTTATGGCATTCGCAACTTTATCAACGTTGCAGTTGGCGGATCGTTATTGAAAAAATTATCCGATACAACTGTGTTCGATGTTTTCTCTTGGGCTCGAACTCGCGGACAGCGGCTCAGGAGACAACAGACTTGCCAACTGAGCTATATCTCAAGCCCATAAACTATGATAATTATGATCCTTAATCTGAACTAAAACTTGATTGAAAATAAATTTTAAGCAGTCTTACAAATTTTAAATCAATATTTCTGGAACAACAGAAATAGAATGCGAATTTAAATTTCGAATAATACCAAATTCAAAATGTAATGATTAAAATTGTTAAGCAATATGAAAATAATTGTTGATTTATGATCTTAATTTAAACTTCTTTTCTTCATTTTCGATTGAAGGGCTTTTAAAGCAACATGTTCATCATTGAAAGCTTTAACTGAAAACAAGGTCTGGTAATGAGTGATTTCTTGAATGATCAATGAGGAACTGATAGAAATAAAAAAATGGAACTTCCAGTTTCATTGTAAATATTGAAAGCCCGAAGCATATAATAATTTAGTTAACATTGCCCATAACAAAAATAGATTTACAGCTGCTACTTGCTGCTATTTTTCGAACTTTCAATAGATTTATAAAATAATGATGAACGATTCAAGAAATCGTTATTCTTCATTATGAAAATATGTGAAACATTTTTAATTTTCGAGCGCAGCTTTTGTAATTTAAAACGTTAAGCTCCAAATAAATTGATGCCGTCTATTGGAATATTGGGTCCTGGAAAAGACAACATATAGAAACTATTTTTTTTTTATCAGAAACGGCTTCCGAGCAGATATTTTTTTAAAACACAAAAATTCATAATTGAAAAACAAAGAATTTTTTTTTTAAATATTGCTATTATTTAAATAGTTTGACTGAAAAATTCGGTAAAACTAAAACAAGGAATCTTTAAATTTCAGAAAATTTATTTGAAAACTAAAACAAAGTATGTAGTTGAGCAATTTAGAAGGATTTTTTTTCAATAAAAACAACTTACCATTTTGAAAACTTATTTAAAGAATAGAATTGATTACAGGAAACAGCGTTTTGGAGCCTATGTTTCAAAAATTTTGGCGTCTTGAACTCTAATCTTTTGTCAGATTTTGTTTTTCACCTCTATTTTTGTTGATTCGATGTTTATGAGTTTTAAAAAGAAGATAAGTTGCGTTTTGGATCAAATCAATTACTGATAAGTGATGCACTAACAAATGAGGCCCTCTGAGCTTTCTTTTAATTTTTAAAATTTTATTCAAACTCTATTATATTAAAAAACACAAATTTTCGAAAAATAAAAAGAAAATGGGCAGAAACAACAACTTACAAGCGTGTTTTCTCGAAATTATGCGCTTATAAAACCCCTCTGGCTCCAAGGGCCTCAAATCTACATGAAAAAAAAAATTGAATCTGAATGAATGAATGAATGAAAAATGATCTAAAAAGTTAAATTCTACAATTATGCAAAATTCGATAAAATTACTGACATTACTGAAGAAAGTTTGCAAATTTTTTTTTTAAATTAAACAAATTTGCTAAACACTACAAAACGATTTGCTTTTTGCCTTTTAAAATATTCAAAATTAATTTTTTTATAAAATTGTAAAAAAAATCCCTTTTTTTATTTGCGGTCTTGAGGAAAGTAGATAATTGATTTGAAACCTTTTTGTTTAATGTTTGAGGCTTTGTCGAAAAAATACAAACAAATCTTAAATGATTTTAACTTATTTTCAAAAGACATTTCAAAAATAAAAGCTGATAGAAAAGAATCTGATTGGATATTTGGATTCAGAGCACAAAATTAATCGTAATAAGTGCTTACATTCTTTGCACCTTGGAAAATGCGAATTTTTTTGCCTTGTGTAATTTATCAAAACCCATTTCAATGTGAAGATGAGCATTGAGAAAATATTTTCTTTTCATTATTCTTTAATTCTTTAATTATTTTTTAATTCATATTAGCATAGAATTTTTAATTACATACACGATTTTTTTTTTATAATCAAAAAGAATAGTAATACAGTAATGGATAGTAGCTTTAAGATTTTAATGGCTAATTCTATTGACAAATGTGAGTATTGAACACCCCCAGCCACCACCAACTTGTCGATGTATAAAATTAGTGTTCGATGCATGAATTTTGAAGTTATAATTGTGGGTTTCAATTTTTAAATTTATTCAGTAACACTTCATAATAAAAACCAATTTTCAAGGTAGGTTTTTTGTGTGTCAAGATTTGAGTTTCAATACAAAAGGTTCATTGAATTGCAATTCTAAACTTACAATAAAAATTAGGTTTCAATTCGTGAAAGTCATATACTTAATTTCGTAAAATGAAATGTCTTTGGCCTTGAGTGATTTTAGACAAAATTCTGCCAGAGGCGAGTAAATTTTCTGACATGTTTGTTAACTCTTATTCGTTGATACCTTTTTCGATCAAGAAATTTCCGGTTACTGTTGTAAATTCTTTTCTTGTTCTGAAAATTTTACTTGGAAAAAATCTCCATAGAGGAGGGGGGTAGTATACCCTCCCCCCCTCCCCACCTGTTCGCACGGCTTGGCTGGACAGAATTCCACTTCTTTTATTATAGACGGGTTTTACTAATTGACTTTTTTCGGTGAAACAACCTTTTTTTAAATTTACGTAAAGTTTGGGGTTCCTTTCCTTCACCCATCAGAGGAAGATCTCCCAGAGTAAGCCGAAACGTAACGCAAATTTAAAATTTAAAAAAAGTTTTTTCACTCACCGAAAAAAGTCAATCAGTATAAATCGTATAAAGTACTGGTGATAAACTTTTAGAGGCAGTCAAAATCACTAACAGTTTTACAATAAGTTTTTGCACTTCTTGAGCGGTTATCGCAAAGGACGAATCGGCTATATCCAGTTAATTAGGAACATTCTTGACGATTAGTCTTACTCATCAGAACTGATTCTAGACAACTTGAAGCGGGCTACTTTCAAGTATCACTTTTGCATCCCATTGCCCAAAATTTAGCACTACTTGCTTGAAAGAATTAGCGGTTAACTTTTAAGATATTATGCAACCGGACGAAAGCGTTACGAAACTTTAACAGAAATTTTGAAACATGCCAAACAGTTCATACCACTTTAAAACTAAGCGAAATTTTGCTTTTTTTCTCAGTTTGGTTTTGACAGTTCTCTTTGGTGTGTTTAGAGACATCTGAAAAAAAAAAAAAAGGTTCAAAACGATCGTTGGAAATTTTACATAAATTTCATGGGCTAGCTTGTACGTCCGTTCTCTGGGCCTTATACTAGAATAACTAGAAGCTTTGAAGGCTGTAATGGCCAATTCTAAACATCAATAAAATAGAGAACACCAACCTGAGGACCAGCTTATCCCGTGTCTTAAGTCCCAGTCATGCATCAATTATTTCTTAAGTTTATACTTAACACATATGATATCAAGCATTTTAGCCATCTCTTGCATCCAAAACCGTGGGTCTGCAAATTTTTGTAATTGTTAGTCCTTTCAAGATAAGAAAAGAAATTGTCGTCCGATATTGCAAAATGTTAGACATGGAAATTTACAGAATGACAAGCGGCATCGGGTATAATTAATTGGCTTTGTGATAGAAAGAAAAAATCAATGGTCTGAGGATTTCCTAATATTAAAAAAAAAAAGAAATTTAAAAATATTAAGTACTACATGAGTTGAATAGGAGAAAACAATCCATTCAAGCTAAGTTTCTCATAGTTTAACGTGTCTCATTCAGCAGTCGATTGGAGAAAGTTTAATTATTATTAAAAATGAAACAATTAGTTGCTACTACACGGAAGAAAATGATACCTTTAAAGCCATACTATTAGTTTAAGAGGTGCTGCTGTTTTCTATGCCTTAGTAACTCCACTCCTAAGCCATGCAAAGCAAAACTTACATAACAAGTGATTATCTGGACAATTCCACCATGCTACTTACTTTCTTATCGTCATCTAATATTTTTCTTGCAAGAAGTCCCACTTAAAGTTGTGTCAAGTGAGCCTCGTGAGTGTGCTAATAGTAAATAATTGTTGTAAAGCCCTATACTTAAAACTTCGAACCTAAGTAGAGGAGGTTTTCATCCGAAACTGTTCCCTTGGAGTGCCTTGGAAGGGTCATGTTTTTTGTGTCGATCTTTATCAACTTACTAATTGCCTTCTTCGTGGTATCGACATTCAAGTATTGACACGAAAATCGCCCATTACTTCGGTTGTGGCTATAAGACCTTGATATGCTTGCACATTAAAAGTTTTATTTTCTTCACCAAAACAATTGTTGAAGGTTAAGTTTAAGCACGAAGCCATTCAGTACCGTTGCATTCCAACCGATTGATGCTTTCCTGCAAGAATTAATTCCTTCAATGGCAGTTCTTCAATCGTATGCATAAATGCGCGCAATACAATGCAAGCGAATGCGGTACGAGAATTGACACCTCAAGGTAAACGTGAGTCAAACAACGATGGTTTGTGTGTGGGGATCGAAATGCAGCTATTTTGTTTACTATTTTGTGCGGTAAGATGTTGTTGTCAAGCACTCGACAACAGTGGCTCTAGGCTAGCGATAGGCACTAATCCTGTTTGTGGGGTCAATAACTCCGAATCAAGTTTTGTCGTTCAAAGGTCAAAATTGGAGTCGTCATACAAAATTTCATTTGGAGGTTTCCAAACAAATTCCTTTAAAAAGGTTTATTTATATTTATAAATTTAATTATTTCCTCCAACAATCATATCAGTCATTCAGATAGCTCCCACGCCAATGCAAGCGCAGTAAATCAGACAATGAAAGCTTTATACGTCCCAATGCGTGTTTGCGATTTGTCTGAATTGCTAGGAACTCTCTGAAGTAATATATTTATACCTATACAACAAGCAGCTGGGCTTGCCATATCAGATTTATGGCTAGGGAGGCGATTCTTCCAAAAGCGTCGTCGTCGTCATTGCTTGAGGCTACCATTCGGGGGCAATCTCAATGTACATCTGAGCCGGAAATGGAAAAAAACAGTTTTATTTGTTTTGGACCGCGTTGTTCCTTCATGTTGTTGACGGCCATCGTTAAGGGGACTGGACAAGTTTAGCCGGATACCGCAACAAGGGAAAGAATCAAAACTTATGTTCTCTTAGGATGGTTGCGTTTTGAAAGGAACAAATTTCAACAAACTCAATCAAATCGTAGAATGTTATCAATTGTTGTCGTAATTTTTAGCAATACGAAAAGCACGAAAGTAATTAAAAGCACCACATATTTTGAGCGATACTTTCTAACAATGTAATAGTGAATTCATGAACTTAGAAATTTTGAGGAAATAAATCAAATAAAAAATGTTGAAAGCCTGCAAATAAAAATCAACAGTTCTCTTGAAGGATTCGAACTCACATTCATGTCCATTCCTCTGGAGAACGGAAGTTGTTTTCTCATGTGTTCGGTGACTTTTTTATTCCCTGTAGATATTTATCTTGCTTAAGTCAGAGTCACACTTGAAACTTTTATTCAAGAGGTACAAAATTTGGGTTCGAATCCTACTAAATACTGACGACTGATTTATTTCCTGAGTAACGATGAAAATTCATGAATCAAATTCCTAACCACGATGTTGGATTCATTTTTTCACAAAAAAAAAAAAATACGATTACGATCGCGTTATAGTTTGAAGTGTATTGCAAAACAACAAATTTTCCCAAATTCACTTTCTATATCTATTACATATTTAGAAATTTGACCTTTTAATGCATTTTTTTTAAATGAGCAAAACAATTATTGATCAGTGAAATACTATCACTTTAACTCGAAAAACACAACTGAACAGGTTTGGAGTAATTCTCGATGATTAAAATAATCAGTACCGAAATTATAATACTGTAGTTTTCAGTACTTTGTACGTTTTTATTTCAAATTTAAATTAATGTATTTTGAATTTTGAATTGAATATTGATTTATGCTTTGAATTTTTACTCAGAGTCTGACATGATTTAGAATTTCAAAACTTACATTGTAAATTTTTGCCTCGATTTCCAGCAAAAAAAAAAAATGCTGGAAACGTTCAGCAATCCAAATTTTTGCTGGAAACCAGCAATCGGTTTTCGAATTGCTGGATTTTGCAGCATTCGGTTGTGTTCTTGTCATTTTGGCTGAAAAATCAGCAATCGGTTTTCAAATTTCTGGACTTTCCAGAAATTGATCTACTTTGCTGGAAAATCAGCAATCGAGTTGTCAAATTGGAGTCTGTTTGTTTTCGTATACGCTGAAGCAAGGTGAGACTATATTTTACGAATTTTGGTTAGATTAATATAATTATTTTATTTTCCTCCATAATCTAGCTATCAGATATTAATTCAGTGAGTTTTTATTGGACAGGCTGATATTCTATAAAAGATAATAATCAAAATTATAGTTCCATTCAAATTGTTGGAAATCGTCAATCAAGATTGCTGAAAACCAGCTATTTTTCTCAAAACATTTGGCTGTATTTGCGGGCTGTGCACATGATAATCAAAAAAAATAACAATGATTATCTTTAATTTTTCAATTATGTATGTTTTTATTTCTTGATCTATATAAGTTTTGTCAATATACCAACATCGGCTCTGAGGTGGCAGCTTTCTGCCAAAGTGCTTATCATCCGCCACCTAAAATAGAGTTTTGATTAATATTTTTCATGAAATATCTAGAAAAAAGAAGAAAATAAAAATCATTGTATTAACCTAACCAAAATTCGTGAAATATAGTCTCACCTTGCTCCAGTGTATGAAATCAAACAGACTCCAATTTGACAACTCGTTTGTCGACTTTCCAGCAAACTTGAGCAATTGCTGAAAAGTCCAGCAATCTGAAAACCGATTGCTGATTTTCTAGCAAAAATGACATGAATACTACCGAATGCTGAAAAATCCAGCAATTAGATAACCGATTGATGATTTCCAGCAAAAATTTGGATTGCTGAACGTTACCACCAGATCTTTTTGCTGGAAATCGAGTCAAAAATTTACCGTCTACACAATCTTGATAGCAAGTAAACAATAGTTATTAGAAATCTACTCAAATCCCGACATCTGCAACCCAGAGCCAATGTTGCCGAAATCACAGAAAAATCTATAATTTCACAGAATTTTGAGCAAATTTTCATCACAGAATCTGTGTCACAGAACACAGAATTTTGGGAATATTCACAGATTTTTTTAATTTTGTACGTGTTTTAAATATTTTAAGTTTTGATGCCAGTATAAATTTCGGATTTATAAGTTCAGATTGAAAAAATATTATAAGATTAGTAAGGTTTATGGGTTTTCCTCATGTTAAATGTAAAAAGACCCATTTTTAAGGAATTTTAAATGAAACTTAAAGAATAAGCGTCACAGAAAACCATCACAGAATTTTGGGTTAAGTCACAGAAACTCAGATTTTTTTTTCTTCAAAACACAGAATTTTTTTCGGAAACCTTGCCAAGAACTCCAATCGATACAAAAGAACTGTAAAAATCGATTCCAATCGAGCCAAGCTTTCGTAGCAGAACTTTCAGCTTTCAAAATAAAAATTCAACCTAGGAAAGTATTGTTATTGCTGTTGTAATTCGGAGGATTATTTTCAAACCTCGTTATATGAACTTATGCTAAGGAGTAATTTTATTCACTGCTTAGCTCTGGCTCGTGTTCGTTGTAAGAAAACCACCTGAATTTTAACAAAATTCAAGTTCTTCATACCGTGTATTGCGATCCACCGAGAATAAAATGTATTGTTTTTTGGGATTTTTTATGTGTTCACTTTAGAGCTTGAACGTTCAAAAGTGTTCGAAAAATAATGAAATGGCGTAAAGCAGCGCACTCTCTTCCAACTTCGACAAGCTGCCTTTTTTCTCGGTTGATTTTTTTCCGAGAAATTTTCACACAATCTAGTTCAACTATCCAACTAACGCTTCACAAAATTTGCAGACTGGGCAATGACAAAAAAAAGATAAAGGTAAACCTTGAAAAAGATAAATTCGAGATTGTTTCACAAAATTCACTGTATCATCGGAAATTTTCATTGAAAAAAAAACTTAAAATTTTGTCAAATGGTTTAAAAAAGTTTAATTTAGTATTTGGCCAAGTTTCATCTAAATCAATTAACGTGATCAAAATGCTGCGGATTTCATTTATTTACGGATGTTTGTTTAGGAAATATTGTAATCCATGTTTTTGGGGCTTTTTCTTCTTCAAAATCAAAATTTACCAAAAAAAAAAAATGGATAAATTGAAAGAAACTTTATTCCTGCGTTTTTGGGAAATATTTTTTTTTCCATTTTCAATGGAATAGCTGTATTTTTTGTTATTATCATTGCACCGTAGAGTGTGTCGTATTAAAACTTTTCTCGAATTTAAAAAAAAACCTGTTGCCTAAAAAAAGTTTCCTTTTTTGTCAAAACGAACAACGGATTTTTTCCAGATTTTTAAAATAAGATTAAGGTACCCGGGTTTTGATTTGAAATTTCGTATGGAAAAACGCGAAAATTTGTTTGGAAAATGTCACTTTTTTGGTATTTCTTGAATATTTTGTTCTGATGCAATGCAAATGAAATTCCAACATATGAAACTTATTGAAAAAATTCTCTGGCTTAAACTTTGCCGAAGACGGCAAAGCGGTAGGAGTAGCGAGAAAAACGTTTTAACCCCCCAAACAGAGCATTCATTTTTTTTTTATTAAAAGAAACTGGTATTTTCCATCCAATTATCAGAAATATTATTTAAACAAGAAACCTATTAGTTTTAGAGTCTTAGTATGTTCTTATGAAATAATCTACATAAGATTTTCTATCATTTGCAAAAAAAGTTAGGGTTACCAGAAATTTGGAGTCACCAGATGCAATAATTATTATTATTTTATTTTATTTAAGACCTATTAACTTATCGGATTATTCGGGTCACCAAATGCAATAGTTTTACAAAATTGTAACATAAATTAGGTGGAACTGTTTCTTTTACTTACCCAAATCACATTTAAAGTTTGGGCATTTTCAATCGTGTAGCATGTTTTGCTCGAACAAATTCATGCCTTTTTTCAAACGAATAAACTTTGTCTGAGGCCAGATGTAGCCAGAGAATTTTCCAATAGGCTCCATATAATGCAATTTCATTTGCATTGCGTCAGACAAAATATCCAAGAAAAACAAAAGAGTGACGTTCTCCAAACAAATTTTTGCGTTATTCCATACAAAATTTCGAATAAAAACCCAGGTACCTAAATCTTATTTAAAAAATCTGCAAAAATTCATCAGTTCGTTTTGACCAAAAAGGAAACTTTTTAGACTACAGGGTTTTTGAAGTTCGGGAAAAGTTGCAACGACACCCTCTACTGCACAAACTTTAAAATTTGTGGAGCGTTAGTTGGATAGTTGAACTAGATTGTGTGAAAATTTCTCGAAAAAATATCAACCGAGAAGGAAAGGGCAGCTTTCCGAAGTTGGAAGAGAGTGCGCTTTTCCACGTTATTTTATTCAGTTCTGAAGATTTTTTGGTCCAAGCTTTCACCGATGTGGCCAGATATATAATTTTTAAATGGATCAAATGTCGTTTCTTTTGATATACAGGTTCTTGAATCTCGATTAAACAACTGAAGATTTTGTTCTTCCTCTGATTCTAAGATTATTAATACTAAGTGTTATTTTTTCGAAGCTCTTAATTAGGAATTGCTTCTGTATTCAAACTTTGTTCAACACTGCAATTTGAGAATGGGGAATTTTGAATCGTGCTTTCTGAAATGTACAAGGTGAAGTACGACTTATTTATTAATCCATATTCCTATTACTTAGAATTTAATTGTGCATATGATAATCTGAATCTTTTTTTTAAATAGAGAACCCATGGTAGACGCTTGTTTTTTCTTGCCAAACAGTTGGTGAAACATTGGAAAAGGAAAAAGGCTGAATAGCAGCACGTTTTCTAAGCATACGGAAAACTTGTTCTATCTGCCTGTAGAGTGAAAAAGTAGTTGATGGAGTTGCTATATGAACTAGTATCAAAACTAAAATACTGCACAGTAGAATATTTAAATACAAATATTTGTCGGATTGGACAGGGAAAAATCTTAATAAGGTGTTTTGGTCTAGTTTAGCAGTAGAGTAACAGATTTTTGAATCAATATTACCTAAATTAGAATCTCTGTTTGGAAACTAAATATAGCAACAATTTCAAAATATCCCTTCAATTGCAGTGGGGAGCATCAAACATTCATGGTCCATAAAGATATTGAGACTTATATGTACATATTTCAACGACATAAATCGTTGGTTCGTTTACGTCGTTTTACCTCTACTAGATTAAATGCTCGTAAATAAAATAGGCAAACAAACCTATACTAGTTTATCTCAAATCGTTTGATTAAGTTAGCTAAATCTTAATACAATCTTCTCAAGTGCAGTGTAACGAACGGCATCATTACAGACGTGGTTGGGCCAGTTATCTGAAATTATCACATTGACATGTAAATTAGATCATTCTATTACCGACCATTAGTGACCGACACGATGAGAGTGGAGCAATTAGTCCTTATTAAGTTCATTTTCCCATGCCATGTAACCGACTGTTTTCTTTTCTGTTGAGGTGTCAGAGATAAACATCGAGTTGTTTTTTTTCTCAGAAAATTGACTTGTTTTGAACGTTGAAAAATGCAATTATTAGTTTTATGTTTCTGAAGATATCTTTAATGTTGTTTGATAAAAATTCTTAACAAAAGTATTTAAAAATGCTTTCACAATTTCCCTGAAGATTTCAGTACTGTTCATGGAAAGTAACTCTGACAGAGCTTTATATATGAAAACTTATCAACTGTTTCGTCTCGCTTACTAAACTGTTTCACATTCTGCCTGCTGAATAATTGATTGTACATATATTATTATCTTGTTGCACACATTTGCTCACTTCAGATTTGGTGGTTTTCCACTAACCAGAGTGTCAGTTGGTTCGTTAGAGAGATGGTTCGGATAAATCTGGCTTTGAATAATCAACAAGTAGGGGAGAGGCGGGCTATATGCGCATATTAAGGAAAACACTCATTTTCTCCCATATTCCGATAGATAGGAGTCTGAAAACTATATGCACATGAGCGGAAATCTGTTTTCTATACGTAAGAGCAATTTTTCTGTTAAAATCTCTTAGAGTTTTTGTGAAAATAATTTTATAATAAAAGAAGTCAAAATAACCGATTTCCGAAACCGGCGCGCTAAATGCGCATATTTATGTTTTAAGCTATATTTCATTTACACTTGCAATATTTTGAAATTATTTAATTGAAAATGGTAGAAACGGATGTTAAGCATACGTCAAGGCTGAAATTTTGGTGAAATTTTTTACATCACTAGTTCTTTTGCATGAAGCATAGTTAAGTATGCCATATGGCCATATTTCATGGTAATATTTTGTCCATAATGTATTTTTATCGGATTAGTATGAAGTTCTTCTTTTTTCGCTGTAAGATCGTGATTTGAGCGTAGATTTAATGTTTAAATGATAGAAAGTAAAAAATTTATAAGAATAATCTATTTTTCTAGATATAGGCATTTAACCTGCCTTGATATGGGCATTCAGAACCTGTCTCTTATTCCAATATCTTATCATCTACAACTTTGCCAAAAGCTTCAATTTGTTGAATTTCCGATTTCCAGATGAATAAGAGAGAAAAACCATTAAAATTTTTGTTCACAGAATCTGTACGCACAATAATTAAAGTTCAATATATTATAACAAAACTGGCAAAAATCTTGTTTGAATTTTTAAATTTTTTCGACTTTATATAACAATTTAATTTTTTAATGCCATGTGTTAAAAGCATATTACCCTCAAACTGCACTGATTAGATATGATGAATCTCTAGCCATATCGACAATCGGCTGTATGCGCATATTACCCAACATGCGCATTTAGGAACACTTCCCCCTATTACCATGGCATGAAATCAAGTGCCGCCACTTTTGGTTAAGGATTGTGATTTTTATTATTTTTTTCTGCTTTTCTCCATCCTCTTTTCAGCGAACCGTTTGAGATGAAACCGATCCTGGCCTCGGCACTCACCGTCGTCAAAGGCAAACATTCCTCCCTAGATGTAGTACGAGTGGAGACACGTTCTCGGGTAAGTGTTTGGCACCGCCGGGACACTTGGTGAAAGTAGCATTTGAATTATTATTACTGTAGGGGAAAAGGGTTGTGAACAGTAGGTACTAGAGACGTGAATCTTTGTATTTAGGTTTCATTTTGTTTGAAATTCTTAAAAAAAATGTGATTTTGAGTATATTTACAGGAATGCGGGAAAATTTGACGGATGGGCACGATAAAGACTATAGGGTTGCACAAAAAAAGGGTTACAATTTTTCGAGTACAGTCTAAGAGTACTATTTCTTTTTTGCCTTGTGCCGAGGAATGGCTTGAGTAAAGTTAAGAATGATAAATGCTTGTTTGAAACACTCCTTTTTTCCAGTGAAAAGATACGAAGGGGGGAGCGGGGTGGGTTCCATTAGATTTTTTTTTTACATAAATCGAGATCTATTCAAGCAAATGAAATCAAATTAGACAGCGTACAAAATGGCCACTCATTCGGGAAAGTCAGAAAATGCGAGAAAAAGTCGGGATTCAAAATCCATCGGGAAAATGCGGGAACAAAGTCGGGAATTCCTCCGAGAAATCGGAATATTTTAGTGCCTCTTATGCTCTTCAATTGTTCAATTCAAACTAACACTCAAAACATTTTCTAAAAACAATAATCTCATAACTTCGAGCAACAAAAAATGAGGAAATTGTAGACTTCAATCCAGTTGTTACCTAGAAATAGCTGGTTGAAATATGAGATTTTTTCATTGAATTTCTTTGCTATCTATATTTTTTAAGTAACATGTTTCAGTCAAAATTCCGAATATCAACTAAATTTACTTATTTGCGCCTGTTTTGAATTATTTATATGAATTGAAAATTAGTTTTACTATAGTAAATAGAAAAAGAGTGTACATGAAGTACAATCCCACTATAGTACAACTTTTTTTTTTATCTTTTTCTTATTCATTTTCTCATTTGAAATTGGAGTTGGGTTTTTCGAATGTTCTTATTAATTCTCAAATTAGTTTCCTTGTTAGCTAAAAATGAAAATGCGCAGAATCAGGGTTTGTCAAAGGGAAGCTTGTTAAGTTCTTAAATATGTTAAAATGTTAGGGTTTAGTTTAAAAAATATAACTGAATCTCTTAATGGAGGTAGAAAACCGTTCTCTAACCAGTAGGGAGATGGAAAGATAGCAAGGGGACTCCTATATAATTTTCTCTACATAATACGGTAATTACTTAATCGTGCAAATTTATCTATCTATCTCTATCTAAGGGTCCGACAAATACGGATTTGACGTTGGAGTTCAAGATTCGGATTTTAGTGTAGAGAGATCTGGCGTGAGCGCCAGATGTTTCGGAGATTCGCAAACGCAAATCGGGATTTTCTGATCCGGGTTTCGATGTCCATCTTGGTATCAGCATCAGGCGTAATCTAGCTACAAAGATACTGGAAGCACTCCACTTTCTAAACCTGTTGTCCAGCTACCACGAAACTGGAGGGATTTGCTGTGTTGATTTCCATAGACTTGGTCTTTCCGACATTGACTTTAAGACCTGCTTGCTGTCTTGAAGCTTTCGGTGAGGTCGTCGAGTTGGCTCTGCATATCCGATTGTGTTTGGGCGAGCAAAACAATATCGTCAGCCAGGTCAAGGTCGTTCAGTTGCTCCATTGTTGAAGGATTCCACGGCAATCATCGGTTCGGTTCACAGTCGGTCGATCCAGAGAATTTCATCCATTACTATTAGAAAATTAGCGGTGATAAGATACATCCTCGTCTCACTCCAGCAGTTACCGGGATTGGATCGGACAAGACACCGTCGTGCGAGACCTTGCATGAAAATGTCTCGTACTGTGCCTTGATGAGATGGACTAGTTTCTCTGGGACTCCTCGTCGCATTAGAGCTGCCCAGATGTTTTCATGGTTAATTCGGTAGAATGCTTTTTCGTAATCAACGAACACCAGCAGAAGGGACTTCTGGAATTCGTTGATATGTTCCAATATGATTCGTAGCGTTGTGATGTGATCCACACATGATCGTCCGGATCGGAATCCAGCTTGTTGTCACCGGAGTGTAGCGTCGATTTTCTCCTGGATCCTGTTCAGGATCACTTTGCAGAGTACAGAAGGCAGGGTCGGCTTTCAGCTGGGATGCAATCGATCCCAAGTGCTTTGTTGGATTTCATGTCTTTGATTGCCGCTTCTATTTTAGCCAGCGAGGGCGCTTCCGAGTTGACGCCATTTATGCATCTTACTATTGGCGCTTCGAGCTGCGGGTTCTGTTGGCCATCGCTATTCGTGACTCGGAAGAGTTGTTCGAAGTGCTCAGTCCATCGTTTGAGCTGATCTGTTCGATCGGTCAAAAACTGACCTGCTCGGTCTTTCAGCGGCATTCTCGCATTAGTCCTTGCACCACTGAGGCGGCGAGAAATGTCATAAAGTAATCGGATATCTCCATTGGCGGCGGCTCTTTCTCCTTCTTCGGCTAGGGAGTTTGTCCAGGCTCTCTTGTCTCGTCTACAAGCTCGTTTACTAACTGCTTTTTCCAGCTATGCATATCGTAACATTTAACATGCCTGCTCAATTCCGACTTTCGCCTTTCTCCGATCATCGACCATCCTCCAAGTTTCATCTGACATCCATTGACTTATTTTTTCACAAACTTTACCGAGAGTACCATGGCTCGTCGTGATAAAGGCATTCTCGATTCCACACCATTGCAACTGTTCTTGGACTGTTCCGTTTATCGGCAATTCCGAGGCTCGGGACTCTAGCTGTTCAACGTATGCTCTGTTCACCTCTGGATTCTCTAACTAGCGGACGTCGTATCGACACCCGACTTTCTCCTCGCGCCGTTGGGCACCCGCAACTCTCAGTCGTTTCTCGCCAAGAACGAGGTGATGGTCAGATGCAATTTCGGCGCTTCGTTTGTTGCGGACGTCAAGAAGGCTTCTTCTCCATTTTCGGCTGATGCAGATATGGTCATTTGATTTTCTGTTCGGCTATCTCGGGATACACAAGTGACCTTATGTGCTGGTCGATGAGGGAATGTCAGTTGGCGCATAACACTGGACCATTTCTAACCCGTGTTCTAAATCTGGCTACGATTATTCTTCCGTTTATCGGTTCCCATCTTATAAGGGCCGCATGGGCCAACTCTTCGTTCCCGAGTAGCATGTTCTCCTCGTATGCCAGAGTAAAGCAGGACTTGCCTGGACTGTGTCTTGTGTTCTTCAGTGTTAGGCCAACGGACTGCGCTCATTCCCAGAATTTCAAGCTTGAGGCGGCTAGCTTCTCTAGCAAGTTGTGTCAGCTTGCCTTGTTGGGCAAGGGTTAAAACGTTCCAAGTTCCAATTCGTGTCCGTGTTTTCATGCTAAAAGTCGTCGCCATAGTTCCAGGTCGGTCATTTCTTTCGGATTCCGTAACAATTTATTTAATGAATCGGGAGCAGTAGGTTGCTAGCCTAAGGTCCCTATCCCGCTGCCATCTTGGACTTAGCTGGCGGGAGCAGCATTTCGTAAATTCAGCCACTCGCTGCTAGACAGACGCTGTTTGAGCCGCTCCTGACCTGGAGAACAGACGCTCGGTTGTTGTTGCACGCCGCCCAATCTCCGCTTAGGTTACTCGCATCCCAGCCTGCACCACGGGGAGGTAGAGATAGGAGTTGTGAATAAGAGGTTATATGACCACTATGGGGTCTCGTGTTGCACATCATCCACCAATTGCCAGCTATAAAATCGGAAAATGACAATTAAAAAACTTTAAATAAATAATTCAATAATTAAAAAATTGAACTATTGACTACTATTGATTGAAGCTATTGATAGACTGAAGGCGGAATTTTTACATCAGAACTTGTAACAAACAATTCAAATATCAATTCGATAACCCACTAAGGATGCTAGCAAGTAGCTAGTGAAATATAATTTTTAACGTTTTTATTCAAATTATTCTTATTACTGACGATTTCAAGTTGGTTTTTCCAAAAAAACTGTTTTTTTAATTCTGGATTAACAATTCTGAATAAATAATGAATGACTGATAAATTTTAGATTCAGCTTCCATATATAAGTTCGGAAATAAAAATTTAATTCTAAAAGTTAAGGATTCTGATTCCTCACATCTAAATTCCAGTTTTTTGAAACATGATATATCTGAATTCCTAATTAAATAAATTTTTGTATTCCTAATTCTTAGTTTGAATCTGATTTTTGAGTTCTATTTTCTAAGCTTTAAACCTTGAATCCGAATTCTGAAGCTCCTAAACTTCATAACCATCACTCTAAAAATTTAGTAAATTTCAAAATCAATGGTCAATAATCCAGAATCACAGAATTATAAGTAGGTATAAAATCTGGAACTGAAAATATATTCTTCTCTACAACTAAATAATGTCCTGAATACAAGATCGTTTCATCAGATCTCACTATAATAAAAGCAAATATATAATAAAAACCAATATTCACCACACTTGTTTTCTTCATATACTGAGAAGGCGACATCATCAGCATCCTCTAGCGGACAAAATGGAAGTATTAATTTAAGAAATTCGTCTAACTTATGAATAGCGTGTATTTCGGACTCGACTTGATCAGGGATGCCAGTTATAATAAATGGAATTGTTTATTTCTATTCTTGCACCATAAAAATTTTAGTGAATCAACAAGCGAACAAAAAGGAGTTTAAGAAAATATTTCCATACAATACATGTAAACATTTCTGAACAAAATATGGATCTCAGCAATTACTAATTAATTATTTTTAATTTTATTTGATGTTAAGCCTTCATTTCATGATTTTTTTATTTTTCCCTTAAAATCGTTTTAAACAGTTGGAAATGATGACATCAAGATCAAAAATTAAAATAAAACACGAATTTTCACTTTTTTCATACTTTAATTGTTGCAAATATGTTACTTTATGAAACGAAGGGTTAAGATTCGTCCATGACCCGCTCATGGCTTACGACCAATATCTTTGTGAAAGGAAACAAACATTGTTTCGTAAATTATGTAAAGAAACTTTGCCTTAAATATGCACAAAACCAGAAACAATGATGAGTTGGCATAGCAGGACCTGAAAAATTGCCAAGAAAAGTGAAGTAAAATTTTTCGTAAATTTCTTAATTACATAAACATAACTGCAGTCATTTTGCCCAGTCAAACGCAGTCATTTTTCCGATCAAACGCTCTGATAATCCTGAAATAGTAGCTCTCAAACCGCACTGTTTTTTTCGTACAAGTTCACATCTGACGAAATCTTGCACAGAAAATACTGAATTGAATTTTCATTATATGATTATGTTGCATGCACAAGTTTTTCAGCCAGTGATCCATTATGGCTGAAGACACTAGATTTAATCAATGATGAAGCCCGAAAAAACATCGGCATTAAAATCAGCAGTTTCCTCTTTGATTCAGCTAGAACACCTGGAATGGATTAAGGAACCGCTTCCAAAGAAAAACTTTTGCGTCTTCTGATGACCGAAGACATCGCAGTTGGTTGGCCAGTTACACAAAAATATGAAAAAGAGACTTAGGTGGTCGGTTGAAAAGAAGTAATCGTAACACACTCATTACAGTCGGTGAATCTATTGTCGTCTCAAAATTACTTTTTGGAATAGGTTTAACCAGTTTGCGTTTCGATGATATGGAAAAAATCTTGAGCCCGATATATAATCAGATGATTCGCTTAGCCTCCGGCGCTTTTCGTACAAGCCCAGTGGATTCGATAATGGCCGAGGCAGGTTGGCTTAATTTCCGGCAAAAAATGATTGAACGTCTCTGTGTTACGGCAGTTAGAATGGTAGAAAAAGGTATAATCAATTATGATTGTCCGCTAGCGAAACGATCAGAAGAACTGTTCAAAGCCACCACAAACTTACCTATTCCGAAAGTATGTGAACCTACGAGACTAACAGTCCGCCAATGGTACCTGAAACCACCTCGTATTGATAACTATATGCGACAAAAAGTTAGAGCAGGTGATCCAAGCTCGAAAGTTTTAACCTTCTTCAATGAAATGGTACAGAACAAATACAAAAATTATGAGATGGATCTAAGTTGGGAGACGACATAGGAGCTGCTGTTTATAGTCGAGACCTAGAATTTAGCTGCTCTTTATCAAATATTTGCAGTATATTCTCTGCTGAGGCGTATGCACTCATGATCGCAGCCGAAAAAGCCAAATTTTTGCAACGCGCGATCATTTTCACCGACTCGGCAAGCTGTATTGATGCGCTTTCGAAAGGTCACACAAGGCACCCATGGATACATGAAACAGAAAAACATTTGTTGGAGAAAAACGTGGTTGTAGCATGGATTCCAGGACACTGCAATATTCATGGGAACGAGAAGGCTGATCGATTGGCGAACCAAGGAAGAAGCAAATCACCATTAAATATACCCATTCCACCAGCAGATGCAGTCCGTTCGGTTAAAGCTTGTCTACGGGATGCGTGGCAGTCAACATGGAATCGGTCTCAAACCCTTCTACGACGTGTTAAACCTTACATTAGCCCATACACAGATAGGAGATGTGCCTCAGAGCAACGGTTGTTAACGAGATTGAGAATTGGACACACTAGACTAACACATAGCTTTTTACTTGACCGAACTTCACCGCCAGAGTGCTCTTTCTGCGGAGTTCAAATAACAGTTCAACACATTTTGGTAGAATGTCGAGGTTTTAACGAAGCCCGTGACTTATGTGGATTGGAAGGCTCTATCTATGAAATTCTTTCCAACTGTAATGATAGGGAAAATTGTGTTTTGAAATTCATCAAACTTTGTAATCTAACTGATAAGTTGTGATAAGCTGGAAGAACGATAGACACGAAAGCCGTGAAAATGGTAAAGTGTCTCTAATATTATTAATAATAATAATAATAACGAAAAAGAGATAAGCGCAGATTTCATCGTTTTTTTTTTTGTTTACCATCTTTGTGGCATTCGCGACTTTATCAACGTTGCAGTTGGCGGAAAGTTATTGAAAAACTTATCCGGTACAACTGTGTTCGATGTTTAATCTTGGGCTCGAACTCACGGGAATCTGTTCAGGAAGCAACTGACTTGTCAACTGAGCTATATCTCAAGCCCTGCAGATTTCATCGTGAATGTCGTAATGGGCGATGGAATCGAAAAGTTAGTCTTTCTTCTTAAGAAAAACCCGTAAGATCTGTCATAAGTTGGGTGAAATTTTAGCTGCATCCCACTTGCACGAATGGGAAATCATCACCCAAATTCGGTAGCGCTTCCATCGCCTATTCAATTTTTATTTTAAGTTATTTATGAAGTCATAAATAACATAAAAGTCATAAATTCACTTTTCATTCTTTCGTTTTTTAAACTTTGCGCTAAATCGATTGTCATATCACTATCACGATGCGTAAAGGGTCAGATAACGTTTTAAGAATTGTAAGAATTTGTGCTGTTAAAAATTTATATTTATTCAAAAAGTACTCATTTTACTTTCCGCCTTTTCGATATGCTACGCCACACTTTTTGCGATTCTCAGTTGAAAAATCGGTACACCTGGGATCTCTGATCAAACCTCTGAAAAAATTCACAGTGTAATACTTCCATTTCTGTCGCCAGATAGCGCTATTCGTGTCTCCCGTTTTTTCGTTAAGTGGTGTGTATGTCGGTTCAAGTATATCTGATAAAAGTCCGATGTCCACACCCAAAATAATTTTCACTTAAAAAATAAGTGACATCTGTAGTAAATTCTCGCCATACGTAATTTCATTTGAATTTTAAGTGATGGGTCAAGTGAATTCACTTAAGTGACCGGTCAAGTGAATTACACTATGACGTTCGAATGAAATTTATCTGAGTTTCTAAGTAAGTTTCTAGTTAATTATCTCTCGCGTTTTTAAATAAAAGAACATTTATAGAACAGCACTACGATTTCAAATACTTACATATACGCTTTCGCCATAAATTTATGGCGAAAGGAAAATTCCATCGTAATCCCAAGGCAGATCGGTTACTGCGGATAGTGCGACTTCTAAATCTTCCCTGCTGCAAACCAGAAAATCTGTCCCGTTCAACCCACAAGCTGAAACATGATAACACCTTTAAATAACTTTTTCTTACATCACGTTTAACACAAACTACCGCCAAAATCGCCTAGTAAAGAATTGGGAAAATCCAAATCCAGCATATGCTTTAAACGCTGCTCTTTAAAATTTGCCATTTTGAACTCTGAAAATAAACACAACCGACCCGACATTCACTTGAAATTCAAGTGATGGGGAAGTGAATATTTTTTCTCACTTCAAATTCAAGTGACGAGTGAAGTGAATGTGGATGAATTCACTTGAAATTTAAGTGACTGCCAAGTGAAATGTATATGTCGCACTTGAATGGAAGAAAATCACTGGATCCTTGTTTTTAAGTGAAAAATCATGTGTATTTTAAGAGTGGATTTGGGTTCAGTGCAGTGAAATGATTTTTTGAAAACAGTAAAAGTTCTGCCTCGACTTTACCCTCTTTGAAGATTTTTTTTTAGAACTAGGCAAATTTGATAGAATAAATTTAACGCAAATAGTAATTTACGTTTATATAAAATCTTTTTTTGTCTGTCTTTCTTTCTGTCTGTTCCCTATATAAATACAAATACAAATACTATAGAATCGAAAATTACTTAACCAATATGCGTGAAACTAAACAGGTGGAGGATTTTGAGGTCGGGGAAGGTTTCCCTAATGGTTTTGAGGAAGGGGAGAGTTTTCCAAGCAAAAAAGTATGTTATAGCAAAGCTCGAGAACTGATAAAAAATGGAACGAAATTTTGCTCGAGGATATATGGGAACGAGAAATATTTCTATGATGGTTTGGTACTCTTTCTTCCTCTCAATGAAGAACAAAAGAGGAGAGATGGGGCACCTCTGCAATTTTTGGCATTACTCGTGAACGACGATCGATCAACGGAACCAAATTTGGCATGGGAGGACATTTGATTTCGAGTAATGTGTCTATGACAATTTGGGGCTCTAAGTGTCGTGTTAGTGTAGTCAGTACACCAGTACATCATATCAATCAGCAGTTAAAAAATCCTGTTTAATTGGATGAATCTCACAGCTGATTGGTCTTAAACATGATAATAACAAAACAAAATTTGTGGTCAAATAACAGACATACCAGAGACATTAAAGGATCCACTATGTGAATTTTGGTTAAATCAACCTAAATGCCAACAAAACCAAAACTTGCTCCTGTTTATTTCAAAAATGGGCAATAATAGATTTTGATATTAATGCTGGTTGAAAAAAATGTAAGTTTCATTCAAAAATCTCGCCAAAAAACGTTTCGATTTTTGTGGTAACATCTTCAATGAACAAAAAGATTTTTTATTCAAGAATCCAATGCAATGAGCCAAAAACGTATTAAGTATTCGACAGAGAATGAAACTATGAAATATTTAAAGAAATCTCGTAAGGTTGATGAATATTTCAATGTTAATACTCCAATGATTGTCTTCTGGCCTATTTACCTATCCTTATATTCTGAAGTCTAATCTTGTTTTTTCCAAATAATAATCTGTACACTTTTCCTCTCATTTTAGATAATGTACTCGTTCCTGTCGGTGGGCTGGGGCCTCATCTCGGACATCGACATCGAGAGCGAACGGTTGCGGGCCATCGGGGGTCAGCGGTTCACTCTCTGGTCCGTCCACCGGTTGATCAGCCTGCGTACCTACCAGGGCAAGGTGTCCTACATTCCGGCGCTGGTTAGCCATTACAATCGATCGAATTCGCTGCCCCGGGATGGTGTTGGGGGCGGTGGGGGAGGCGGAGGAGGATTTGGAATTGGCGGTGGAGTTGGGCAGCTGAAGCATAGTATAAGTTACAATACGACGCTGGATTGTCACGACTGTAGTCGAGGGGGAGATGTGCAGGATGGGCACAATAACTGTGATGCATGTGACACAAACTTTAGCGATGTTTTGTCGCTGGAGACGGGTAGCAATCTCGAGACGTTCCGGCCTAGGATAGACAGTTGGTACTCGGCGACTTCGCGGAAGAGTACATACTTTTCGACCGTGGATAGCCTGTATGAAAGTGATCGCGCTTCCAACGATGGTGGTACCCAAATGGGTGGAGGAGGGGGTGATAGGATTGCCCAGATGTATGGACCACCTTCCCGGTTGCCAGCCGTTACGGCCCCGCTTACGATGGAAAACTGGAAGACCATCAGCGGAGACTTTGTGATGGTTCATGCAGCCTACCAAACGCACCTCAGTACGGACTGTTTCTTCGCCCCGCGATCGAAGCTCAACGACGGAGTCATCTGGTTGGTGATAATCCGCGGAGGAGTCGGCAGGGCCCAGCTGCTTTCGTTTATGTTAGGTTTAAGTAGTGGGACGCACATACCCAATCGTGAGAACGAATACATTCAGATGATCCCGGTGACGGCGTTCCGAATCGAACCGAGCGGGACCACCGGGCACATGACGGTGGACGGTGAAAATGTAGAGTACGGACCGATTCAGGCCGAAATATTCCCAAGTCTGGCCAAAGTGATGGTGCCCAAGTAAAACTTGGGCGAACGATTAGATTTAGTTGTATCTCAATTTGTTTCATTTAAGTGTACACAAACCAATTGTGGAAGAAGTGGTTATTTAGCAGTGGTTGTTTTCGTTACTGGTTAATTGATTTGTAAATAGTTAAACCCTCGGAGTTTCGATATTTTGAGAAATAAAATATACATTTTTTCCGAAAGCATGAAACAAAGCCAAATTTGAAAAATTACTTGCATCTATGTTTATACGGAAATTAGAAAAAAAAAACTGTTGGGATCGAGTATTGACATCCGTTCAACGTGATTTGTTATAGGAAAACCTGAACCCGGAAATGAAATTTAATTTTAAATATTCATCTATAAACGTTAGGGAGGCAGCGAAAATGGTTATTTCGAATTTCAAAGACCGACTTTTTTCATTTTTAATTGACCCAAAACATTGACCTGTGAAAAATTCCGGATCAATCGGACTCGATTTAGGGATGCCTCAAAGCGTTCAAAGTTTCGTTCACTTAAGAGAAGCCAAAGGATATCTGGAAAATCTAATTTTAAAGCCAAACGACTGAAAAACATAAAAAAGATCTGGTGTTCTTTCGATCACAATGTTTTGAGCGCTTTTGGGAACCCATAAATTATTTGAAGCTTCAGTAAATATTTAATACAAGCACTAAATTTTTCCGATTGACTTCAAATTTTGCACGTCAGTGTTTTGGGCCAATTAGCAAAATGTATACCTATGCTCGGTTTTTGAAATTTGATGATAAAATTTTCTCATACATCCATTGTCAAACTGAGAATCCAAAATTGTACGCAGTTTCCCCGGAAATCTTCAAAAATACAATCAAGAAACTTCAATGGTCCATGTTTTTTTTAGAGAAAAATGGATCATTATCCTTATTTAATAAAAAAAATAGTAGAATAGCCGTATTCGTCAAGTCGAAAATGTATTCAAATTCCAAACAAAAAATAAATAACTACCCATTCTTTTTTCATTTGTCGTTTTCCGGTGGAACTGCTCGAAACAGTCACTTGATTGATTTCATGTTAATTGCACCGGAACCGGAAACTGACGTACGTTTAGGAGACAACCATCTTAAGTTTTTTTAAAATTCGAGTGAATCGTTTAAAGAATAAGAGAAAAGCTATATAAATTTACACAAAATCCTCAAAAATGATCGGCTCATAATCATTATCAAATTTCTGCTACAACAAAAGTCATGAACAACAAATAAAAGCAATTTCACCAGGTACTTTAATGACTAAATTTAAACACAAAAATACCAAAAAAAATACCAACAATACCATCAGCAAAACGGATCAATTACTACCAACTAGCGATAAGAGTTTTTAACCTGTACATCTTAGAGAATACCATTAGACAACTACTTGTAACATTCGCGCAAATATATGGGAAATGAAGAATCAAACAACACACATAAAAAAATCTTCTAAATTACATAAACGATAACTCTCTCAACAAAATCGAGACCTTAGCTCTCCGGAAACCGATCCACTAGAAGATTCAAAGCTAACAATATTAATTTTAATCACACATATGAAAATTTAAAATTGGGAAAAAAAAACAAAACTATAAACTTAACTACTAAGTAGATCTTGAATGTGGCAAAATTGATCCTCAAACATACCTAACTAGGCGTACTTTTATGAATATCTATCACAAAAAATGAAGGTAGAGCTCCCAAATCGATTAACAAACAAAAACTAACTTTAAGGTTGTAGATTTTTCTATCGAATACTGTTTTTCGTTTCTGTCTTAAATTCAATTTGAACAATCGGTTGGCGCTAATTTTAATAATTATTGTTATCTAGTCTGTAACATTAAAGAAAAATAAACACGTGAAAAAAACGAAGTATTAGCAATCGAACAAAGCTCAATTCCGAACCTATAAGTAAAACGCGCGCTGTTCTTAGCTGACTAATTTCTGTATAGGATCCACCACTGTTATTGAAGTTAGGATACAAAGTTAAATTTTCTAAAACTAGCACAATACTTTCGGTAAATATTGTTGATTTATAATAAGAATTTGGAAATGCTTGTTTAGGTCGATGCTTATCGAAAAGAAACAAAAATCGCGTAGCGAAAATTGATTTCACAGCTCAAAAACCTTAATTGATTTCCGACGAAACGTACCGTTTGTTCTGTAAGCAGCTAGAATTGAGGCAATAATTTACATTTGTTAATGCAAAGCTTAAGCACGTTAATCATCTATCGAATTTTCTGTTATTCGACAACAACAAAAAAAGCCCTGAAACGATTCCGGAGTTCGAAGAAGCGGGTGGAAATAAAGTTATTGAATTTAAATAAAACAAAGGTGAAGTTTTCATTACTGGAATTTGAAAGTAAAACAAGTTTCTGAAAGAAATCCTTAATTTCCAAACAAATGTTATGCAAAATAAAAGTGAATACATTTTAACATCAAAATGAAAATCTTACATAATTCAGAACTAGTAGATTCAGAATTATAAACGCATATTGAGAAACAGAATTTTTAATCTGAATTAAAGTTAAAAACTCTCATTTGAAAACCGATTCTTAATTTTCTAGATCTTAATAACTTAAATTCTGAAATCCTGAAAAAAATATTAACACATACGAGATACTCATCTCGTTTTTCGCTTTCCGCGAGTGTGTTACGCTTAGAAGAATAGCTCAAATCTTAAAAATTTTACAAGAGAACTTTATTCTACGAAAATAAACACAACACTATTGGTAACTCAAAGATACTAAATTTGTAGAATATGATCAAGTGGTTTCTGAGATATAGAATGCCAAATTTTGGTTTTTCTCTGGCTTAGATTTATTCGCAGCCCTTAATTTGTTAATATTAAGTTCGACCGGTATTTTTTTGTTTCAAAGCTGAAACTTTCAATAAAAATCTGGTTTTGAAACTATTACCAATCCAACCTGACAACCTAATTTTCAAAACCAAAATTCTAAACGAGATTAAAAATTTTGGAATATTTTATCTGATTATTGATTTTCTAGTTTTGAATTTTGAATCTGCTTTTTGTCTGAATTTTGTTCGGAATTCTTGTTTCGAAACTCAGTTTGATACTATGTTTTACATGTCCTATACATGTAAAAGTGGATTCCGGCTCAACTCAGAAAGTTAGAATTTTCAAATTCATTTGATTCAATGTTTTCAAATCAATATTTCGAATTCTGAGTCTGAGTATGAACTCTGAATTTGTGTTCATTTTGTGTCTCTATTCTGAAAGTGAATCAACCAAGTTCTGATCATTGTATTCAGATTATCTTAATTCAAAATTTGTTCAATTAGTTTTTAATATTTTTGCTTTTGTACTTATCTAAATAACATGATAAGACAGAGTTCAAAATCTTAACTTTCATCTATCTTTTGTGTTATGTTATCTATCTTCCAGAATGTTATGCATGAACTCTGCTTTTTCTTAAATGTAAATTCTGTATTCTCAATTTTGAATTACGGGTTCGGTTCATGAACTTTTAGCCTCACAGCAAGAAAATTTCGTGTAAATTTAGATCGAAAACGATGCACGAAAACGGAACATCGATTTTGATGTAAAATTCTATCACGGTGTATTTTTTTCAAGGATGTAATTTTCGAGGCGTGTAAATTTAGATCGAAATCAATGCACGAGATCGGATCACAAAAGCCGTCGTGTAAAAATACACAGGGATGTTAATTTTAAAATTTATTATCGTAAATATTAATATTTTTGTTAAATATTCAGGTTTTTGTTTTGTCTTTGAATGAATACGCTGCATGTATCATTTTTAATTCACATTTATTTCAAAAATTGAAAATAAAAATACCATCAGTGTCAGGCTGGAATTGTTGTTGGATCCGATAATTCCCAGCTCGAGGATGTTTTTCGGATCAGCATCCTCGAATGGTTCCGGAACATCATAATTTTTTGTCAGCATCACCTGTACACTGAATTGTTCTGACAAAACTTTCTCCGGATATCAGCCACTGCGAAAAATTTTACCTTGCTGTAATGGAGAAAAAACTTATCAGTTTCAACCGCATTCTTCATTTCACTTCTCATAAACTTACTACTTTAAAAGACTCCTCAAGTGCTCCTGTAGCTACCGCCTTTGAAGGGCTCGTTTCCGAATAATTTTCCGACTTGTTTACTTTGTGCCCGATGCGCAACCCAACTTGGAATATAAAAAGGCACAATTTAAATATTTGCATTCTATTTTAAATCAATCAGATATAATTTTACACTGTTTGTGATATAAATTTCATTGACCGGTTGATTTTTGCATGACGCAATGTAAAATTAAATCGCAACAGTTTATTTTTATTCAATTTTGGAAAAAAGACTAATATTACATCGAAAGAAATTTAAAATTACATCTTTTTGTAATTACACTTAAGAAAAAATAGATCATCCGTTTTTTAGATTCCGTATACTTTTAGAAATTTTTTGCTGTGCTGGATAGAGTGAACCATAAAACTGAATACGATAGGCGAAAGAAGATGGAAACGAAATTAACTTTTATAAAAAAAAACAACATTGGAGATAAAGTTAGTTTCCTTTATTCAATATGCCAACCTCAGGCTTTAAGTATAAAAAATCAATAAGAGTAATTATTTGAAAATGAATGTTTCCATCGATGCAACGTTACCGGTAACGTTTAGTCCCTCTCTATTCAAGTGGTAGTTCGCATGCCACGGATACTGATGTCGTAGACCACTTCTTCGATCTTCTTGACGTCGTACTTGAGCGCATCGAATCGCTTACGGAGGGAATCGTTCTTGAGATTCAACAGCCGGAAGCCCGAGTTGAGATCGGCCACAAACTTAGAAATCGAAAGCGGCCGCTCGTAGTCTCCGAGTGTAACGGAATTGATGGCATATCGGCTCTAAAAAAAATCAACTAATTAGTGGACTGGACCGATAACGAAAAATTAAAAACAAAATTTGCGTACCAATTCAGAAGCCAGTTGAAGGACTCCCATCAGGTAATCTTCGATGTCCAAATGGAAACCATCCGCTTGTTTCGTTTTCACTGGAATAGAAACCGTGAAGTTAAAACCTGATAACATCTTTCGAATGACCCCTCAACTTACTCCCTAGAATTTCTGCAGTCGTATCCCTAGACACCAGGGTACCATTTTCCAGGTAAACTGTCAGGGCCACCAGGAAAACAATCCGCTGGGTCATGAAATGCCAGTGATCGTTGTACCGGTAAAACTGCCCTACCGGAACAACTTCGGCCAGCTTTTGGAATCCTGTACGGCAAAGCTCGAATTGGGCCCGGGCTGTGCCACAAGCCGAACTCACCACACTGAGGCTGCTGTGAATCACCTGGAGAGCAATGGTAGCTTCTTTGGCCGCCTGGTCTATTTCTCGGACAATTTCCCGGATTTGCTAACAGAAACATAGCGGAAAAAAAATAACACATTGCAAAACAGAAACAAGCCGTGCAATGTATAGTTACCTCGCGCATTTCCTGCTCCTTGACCAGGTAATCGTTGAAGCCATCGAAAATGTCCTTTACTACTTCGTTCTGCATTTTAACTATATTTTCGATAGTTAATTTAATTTAGGAAATAGAAATTAGTTAAACACGGTTTAAAGGAATCAGGATCAGGATCGAAAGCGTTCTTTCACAGCCGGCAGCTTCAAAACAACGAGGCGAAATGATGCGCGATGTTTTGATATGTATTCTAGTACTCCCAATATTCAGGGCTGCCAGCGAAACATATCTCGGGCAAAATTTTAAATTAAATTTAAAAAAAAGTGGAATTCTATGATTAAGCATATTTTGAGAATTTATCTGCATCGTAAATTCAAACCAACCATTTAAATAATTTTAAAGTAAAAGACTTTATGCAACTATTAAAAATAAAATACAATTTTACACGTCAAAGTAATAATATGGACCTACTTGCACTTGCACTGCAAATGAATTTTTTTATTTCAAATTGAAACTAACATTCTAATGAATATTTCCAAATTAAAAGATTTTAAAATTTTCAAATTGTTAAACTTAATATCTAAAAACTTTTCGCCATAAAAGTATAGTTTTTAGTACAGTGTAAAACCAAACGTGTCGCGCAACATGAAATTTTCATCGCGCGTTCTGTTTCATTGTCACAGCACAAGGAAAATTGGAAAACAACACTTCAATGTTCCGTTAAATTTTCCAGCGCGGAAACCAATTTTTGTAATTAACATTTACGTTGAGAATTTTTTCAACATGCAATATTGCTGAAAGCAAAATAATTTTGAAATTAATTTTACGGTATTTGCAGTAGCAAAGAGATTTGCAATACCAAACGGGAAACCAGTAAAAATGAAGAAACAAGTTAATCCAAAAATTGAACTTATTTTTATAGGAAAGGCTACTTCAAATTCCAGCTTAAACTTGAAAATGCATTTCATAATAAAAATCCCAAGCATTGAAAATATTATTTTTTTATCAAGAAGTTGCATCCAAAATTAAACTAGAAAGTTAATTTGTAGGTCCAATAAGGTTTTGATTTTTTTTAGATTGATTAGCATTGAGAACTGATTGAGAATTTGCTTTGAATCTGGCATCTAAATTGTGAATCATGTTTCTTAATATGATTTTTTTTTAAATTAAAATTCAGAATCTAAAATTAAATCTTAATATATTATCTTATCTAGAACCTAAAGTTTGTTTTCAAGACAGAACCTCAAATTAAAATAAGAAATTTGAAATTAGAATTCCTTAATATGAAGTCTGAAATTCTTAATTCAAAATTTGAAATCATAAGAAGAAATGAAAAATCTGCGGTCTGAATCATTATTCTGAAATCTGACTCCTGAAATCTGACTCCTGAAATCTTTAATTGGAAAACTAGAATTCGCAGTTTAAATCTGAAGTAAAAAAATCTATTATCTAAAGTCTAAAGTATGAAATCTGAAATCATAAGTCTTATATCTAAATTTGAATTAGGAACTACATATAAATATTAAATCATAAATTACAAATTTGGAATTTGAAATCGGAAATCGAAAATAAGACATCAACCTATAGTTTTAAATCTGAAATCGAAAATCTGAAATCTGTAAACTAAAATTTGAAATCGAAAATCTAAAATCTGTAAACAGGAGTTTGACATCTGAAATCAGATATCAGAAATCAGAAATCAGGAATCAGAAATCAGAAGTCAGAAGTCAGAAGTCAGAAGTCAGAAGTCAGAAGTCAGAAGTCAGAAGTCAGAAGTCAGAAGTCAGAAGTCAAAAGTCAGAAGTCAGAAGTGAGAAGTCAGAAGTCAGAAGTCAGAAGTCAGAAGTCATAAGTCATAAGTCAAAAGCCAAAAGCCAAAAGTCAGAAGTCAGAATTAGTCAGGAGTCAGAAGTCAGAAGTCAAAAGCCAAAAGTCAGAAGTTAGAAGTCAGGAGTCGAAAGTTAGAAGTCTGAAGTCAAAAGTCAGAAATTAGAAGACAGAAGTCAGAAGTCAAAAGTCAGAAGTCAGAAGTCAGAAGTCAGAAGTCAGAAGTCAGAAGTCAAAAGACAGAAGTCAGAAAGCAGAAGTCAGAAGTCAGAAGACAGAAGTTAGAAGTCAGAAGTCAGAAATCAGAAATCAGAAACCAGAAATCAGAAGTCAGAACTCAGAAGTCAAACATCAGAAGTCAGAAATCAGAAGTTAAAAGTCAGAAGTCAGGAGTCAGAAGTCAGAAGTCAGAAGTCAGAAGTCAGAAGTCGGAATTCAGAAATCAGAAATCAGTAGTCAAAAATCAGAAGTTAGAAATCAGAAGTCAGAAGTCAGAAGTCAGAAGTCAGAAGTCAGAAGTCACTAGACAGAAGTCAGAAATCAAAAGTCAGAAGTCAGAAGTTAGAAGTCAGAAATCAAAAGTCAGAAGTCAGAAGTCGGAATTCAGAAGTCAGAAGTCAGAAATCAGAAATCAGAAGACAGAAGTCAGAAGACAGAAGACAGAAGTCAGAAATCAGAATTCAAAAGCCTAAATCAGAAGTCAGAAATCAGAAATTGTAGTATTTTAACCAATATTGAATAATATTGTCTTAGCTTGAAATCGATCAAGAGAGAACAGCAATGAACAAAAGGGAACTTAATACCCTGTATCGAGAAGGGAAATAAATCAGATGATCAGAAGTTCTTGGATCGTTAACCCGAACACACGGTTTATTTATTTTCCGTCCGACCTCCGCCACTCTAACTTAAACCCATTTTTAATGTTAAAATAGAAATCAGAAGTCAGAAGTCAGAAGTCAGAAGTCAGAAATAAGGAGTCAGATGTCAATAGCCAAAAGTCAAAACTCAGAAATCAGAAATCAGAAGTCAACAATCAGAAGTCAGAAGTCAGAAGTCAGAAGACAGAGGTCAGAAGTCAGAAGTCAGAATTCAGAAGTCAGAATTCAGAAATAAAAAGTCAGAAGTCAGAAGTTAGAAGTCAGAAGTCAAAAGTCAGAAGTCAGAAGTCGGAATTCAGAAGTCAGAAGTCAGAAATCAGAAGACAGAAGTCAGAAGTCAGAAGTCAGAAATCAGAAATCAGAAGTCAGAACTCGGAAATTAAACTCAGAAATCAGAAGTCAGAAATCAGAAGTCAGAAGTCAGAAGTCAGAAGTCAGTAGTCAGAAGTCAGATGTCAGAAATCAGAATTCAGAAGTCAGAAGTCAGAAGTTAAAAGCCGAAAGTCAGAAGTCAGAAGTCAAAAGTCAGAAGCCAGAAATCAGAAGTGATAAGTCAGAAGCAGGCTTCCGAAAAGTACTCCATTGCGATGACAGCTTTTTCTTCGCCGATCAAACTGTCTCGGTTTTCCTTGCCACTCGGTTCGCTGCTGTACCGTCGGTGACGAATCAAAACGCTTCGGCTACGTCGCACACGTTCGGGAACGAAGACTGTATCTGAACAATCGGCTCAAAGCTTGCGCTGCCGAAAATGTTGTGCTTTAAGCTGTAGCGAACCGAACCGACAGTTCGATTTTCATTCTTTCATGCCGCCTGTTTCGCAAATAATTTCATCCTAACTGTCGGCTGTAGGGCGTGACAGTTTTGCGCAGGACTGTCACTGGCGACTGTCATGCCCATACCGTATCCATGCCCGGTCGTATGCTGCTGATGCTGCTGCTCGGTTCGAATAGATCGAACGAGCAATCGTTTCCAACCGAGCAGCAGCATACGACCGAGGCGTAACGCGATGTGTGGTGTCGGTGAAGGTTGTGCGAAAATTGTTATAATAATTACCTTCGATAAAAAAAACCATAAAAAGACATGAATTCAATCGTACAATTTAATACTTTTTTATTATTTTATTTTTATTTTTTACTTAGAATCATAGCCTTAGAAATTATTCACTCACGGGAGAAGTGGGTTGGGATGGAACACATTTTTTGTGTCGATTCGAAGGGAAACTTGGCCGTTATATTTTTTCTCTAGAATTTGTTCGAGTATTAGAAAAAATGAAAAAAAATTGAGAAAACGAATTGAAAAAACTAATATAAAAGGCAAGTGATGGGAACCATGAAACATAAAATAAATACTCGTAGAAATAATCATGTTGGGGTGAAAATCTCGAAATGAGATCTTGTATTAAATCTCAATCAGGAATTTGAACCTGAAACATAAATCTAAGCCTGATATCTTCAACTAGAAATTTGAATGTAGAATTTTAATCTGAATCTGAATATAAAACCCTTCTCTGAAATCTGAATCTGAAACCTGATCTCAGAATTTGAACCTGGAATCTCAATATTAAATTTGAATAAGAATCTGAAATCTCAATCTTAAATAGGAATCTGAAATATGAATATCAAATTTGAAACTGAAATTTTAATTTGAAATCTGAATCTGAATCGTAAATCCGAATCTGAAATTGGAACATGAATTCTGAATCTGAAATTCGAATCTTACATCTAAATACGAAATCTGAATCTGAAATCTGAATCTGAAATCTGAATCTGAAATCTGAATCTGAAATCTGAATCTGAAATCTGAATCTGAAATCTGAATCTGAAATCTGAATCTGAAATCTGAATCTGAAATCTGAATCTGAAATCTGAATCTGAAATCAGAATCTGAAATCTTAATCTGGAATCTGAATCTGAAATCTGAATCGGAAATCTGAATCTGAAATCTGAATCTAAAATTTGAATCTGAAATCTGAATCTAAAATTTCAATCTAAAATCTGAATTTGAAATCTGAATTTGTTTCTGATTCTGAAATCTGAATCTGAAATCTGAGTCTTAAATCTGAATCTGAAATCTGAATCTCATATTTGATCCCTAAATTTAAATCTGAAATCTGAGTCTGCAATCTGAATTTGAAAGTTGAATCCGAAATTTAAATCCTAAACCTGAATCTGAAATCCGAATTGGAATATAAAATCTCGATCTGAAGTATGAATCTGAAATTCGAATTTGTATCTGAAATCTGAAATCTCATATTTCAATTTGAAATCTGAACTTTATTATTCATAAACGACATCCAATTTCAGGCTGGAAAACAACACGCATCATTGTGTGTCGACCAACTAATAACGTAAGGATAGCCAGCCGCAGTAGCTAGCTTGAGCTTCAAGCAGAAGTTCGTTAATTCTAAATTAAATCGACCCGAGCGTGAGCCGATGATGATCCAATGCGAAGCTCGGCTACAGTCGGACGTAATTAGCAGTACTGTCAATACTGTCATGCGAAGTTTAACGCATTGAAAACTGTCACGAAGATTTTCCCAAAACTGTTACGGAGCTTTAAAGGCTATCATATCCACGAGCAAACTTTCGCATGAGGTAAACCAAGGCGTCGTTGTACATCACACGACCGCGCCTTTTAAAACTGTCGGGGAAGAAATATTCGGAAAGCTTTCACCGAGGTGGATGTGCGACGTTCGCAAGAATACTGTCGTTCGGCAGTACTTTTCCGAAGCCTGGTCAGAAGTCAGAAATCAGAAGTCAGAAGTCAGAAGTCAGAAGTCAGAAGTCAGAAGTCAGGATTCAGATGTCAGAAGTTAAAAGCCGAAAGTCAGAAGTCAGAAGTTAGAAGCCAGAAATAAGAAGTGATAAGTCAGAAGTCAGAAGTCAGAAGTTAGAAGTCCGAAGTCAAAAGTCAGAACTCAGAACTTAGAAGTCAAAAGTTGGAAGTCAGAAGTCAGAAGTCAGAAGTCAGAAGTCAGAAGTAAGAAGTCAGAAGAAAGAAATCTGATAGAAGAAGTCAGAGGAAAGAAGTCAGAAGTCAGAAATCAGAAATCAGAAATCAGAAATCAGAAGTCAGAACTCAGAAATTAGAAATCAGAAGTCAGAAGTCAGAAATCAGAAGTCAAAAATCAGAAGGCAGAAGTCAGAAGTCAGAAGTAAGATCTCAGAAATCAGAAATCTGAAGGCTAAAATCAGATGTCAGATGTCAGAAGTAAGAAGTAAGAAGTAAGAAGTCAGAAGTCAGAAGTCAGAAGTAAGAAGTCGGAAGTAAGAAGACAGAAACCAAAAGTCAAAATTCAGAAGTCAGAAGTTAGAAGTTAGAAGTCAGGAAGTCAGAAGTCAGAAGTCAGAAGTCAGAACTCAGAAACCAAAGTCAGAAGTCAGAAGTCAGAAGTCAGAAGTCAGAAGTCAAAAGACAGAAATCGGAATTCAGAAATCAGAATTCAGAAGTCAGAAGTCAGAAGTCAGAAGTCAAAAGTCAGAAGTCAGAAGTCAGAATTCAGAAGTCAGAAATCAGAAATCAAAAATAAGAAATCAGAAATCGGAAATTAGAAATCAGAATTCAGAATTCAGAAATCGGGAATCGAAAATCGGAAATCAGGAATCCGAAAACTAGAATTTCAAAGCTGAAATTCTAGAATTTCAAATTTGAAAATCTGAAATCTTTCATTTAAAATCTGCAACATTTATATGAAATTAACAATTTCAAATGTAGAATTCTAAATGACAATCTAAAACATAAAAAAAACTTTAAAAAATAATATCTGAATTGCTGAAAGCCTCTTAAATTAAAGAAAAAAAAAATCTGAATTCTGAGTCTGCATTTGAATTTTGAAATCTTTTGCTAAATTAAAATTGAATGAGTATTATCGCAAAATATAAATTTGTGAGTTTCATGATGAAATTTTAGATTTGAATTAAATATGAATTTTTAATTTTGTGTCCTATTGTTTTCTTGTATTAAATCTAGATCTGAGTCTGATTAACAGTGGAATTTCGACTGGACAATTTAATAAGGAATCCTCATCATGCATGTATGTATTGAAGCCACCTTGGGTGCACGGTCGTTCCGCAGTACGAAAAGGAATCCTCATCATAGGTTCCAATTCAGTATTTGGAGTTCAGATATAATTGTTTTTTTTTTGTAAATTTATATCCATACTAAAACCTAATTTACTATGTGCCAAGTTTTATTAAATCTAAAATTTACTTGATGAATTATATAAGAAAAGTTTATTTTTCCATCATAACAAAGAATTTTGAACTTTGCATGAGAATAAAAAAGTTTTAAGATAAAAAAAACAATGGATCAATTCCTGTCAAATGTTATATATTGCATTAAAAACTCGATCGTGCTTGCCTTGAAGGTTAAAAACATCCTGAAATTCTACTGATTGTAGGATGGAAAACTTGATTTTCATTTATTTTCACATTCTTCCATAATTCTGTAGGAATAACATTTTCTGGTTCTCTGCTCATAAATTATAAACAAATAAGTTCAAACAGTCAAATTTTTGTAATACTACTGCACCTCAACTATTTATTACAAAATTATTGCGGAAATTGCACCTATTTAGACTCCTGTGCAAATAATTTCCACGCAGAAATATTTTCGCACTGACGCACACATAGACAACCTGTGTCAGTTCTTCAAATCAGCCGTTGCTCGCTTCTGATTTTCGAATCACATTTCCAAACGGCATAATCGTTATTGTTTTTGCGAAATCTATTATGAAATGCGAACCAAGGAGTTTAATAACGAAAATTTACCGATCAACAAATGAAAAGAAACGAACAGAAAACAGATTGCATTCTGTACATTCGGGTACAAGAATGTAAGTGGAACAAATAAATCATGCATTTCGGGCGTTTTTCGAATTACTGAAAAATTAGCCAAAAAATTATGGATTCACTGACAATTTTTACTGACACACCAGTCGCAATTGTTTTTAATTCAATTTTATCCAAAGATGTAAAGAATATCGATATGTCTATGTATAGGTCTGGGAGCAGATTTTACTGCGCGCAAATAATTTGCACGGGGGTCTAAATAGGTGCAATCTGCGCAGTTTGTTAAAGACGGCAACGGTGCATATGAAAGTTGATTTTTTGGTAGAAATAATTTGAAGTAACTGAACTCTGATGTTCATCCTTTTTTTCATATAGTCCCTTTTCAACTTTTAGCACATGATAGTTTATATAAAGAATGTGATGGTGTTAGTGAGTGCGGAATTGTTATCTGTAAAATCAGATTCTCTCAATAGTCTAAAAATTCATGCAATTGACAATAAATACATGAAATAAAATTATCTCACGTGGGTATTCCCAAATGTATACGGAACGGTCTGTATTCAGGTGCGAATGGTCTTTCTCAAGAAAGTAATAAAAAAGGCGATTTTTTTCCGAAAATTTTATTTTCTCATAAATTTATCTCTCCTCCTCCCTCCACATACACATCACTTTCTGCTTAGTGCGTGGTTCCGTTTTCTGCTACCACCAGCGCTCGTTGATACGCTTCTAGTAGATTCAGGCACTTTCTTGTGTTCTGTTTTTTTGTTTTTACAAATTAATCGATCTCAATGTACAAATAAGTATTACACGTTTTTCGCACATTTGTGCAGGTGTGTGTGTGTGTTCTGTTCAGTTTGCTTAACCCTATAGAAAAAAATGTCAGTTTTCTAAATATTTAATATATTGCATTTAGTTATAAGTCACTGTTTACTTTTATTTTTGTCGTGTCTCAGATATTGTTTAATAAGTTTATTTGTATTGTTTTATTTGTTCAAGTTCGCAAAAGGTTAGTTCATTCCTTTGTTTGGTCCTACAACCTAGCTAAACTGCAGTTGCATGCTTCGTCAATATCACCTTTGATTGAGTATTTATCTTTAAGAATTACAGCGGAGACATATGTACAGATTTTAAGTTTATTTTTTTGTTCAAATTGCAAGCTTCCTTTCTCTTAGAAGCCTTCTCGTATAGGATCACGTTTTGCTGAGGCTAGCTCAATTTTGGAATTCTCTCAACGGATTTTTACTTAACTGGGATCCTAGGGAACCCAATTCATTTTCGCTTTCACTGATTCAATACATGCGGTTTCAATAAATAATTTCTTCCGTTTGATCCTCTCCTTAAAAAAGTACATGGATTTTGTAGTTTGAATAAATTAAAAGATTCCCCTCTGGATGGCGTTATCCTTGAGTAGCTCATTTTCCCTCAAACCGAATTCTGTTCTTGACAGCGCTCATCAATACTCGTACTCATATTCGTACCGTTGCCTGGATGGATGGTGTCCCCGAACTTGGCTGACGTAGACCGCCGGTTGGTGCTGCTGATAGGGAACCAGAGCTGCCGGAGGTCGTACGGCTGCCCTCCGGAACTCGGACGGGGCGTAGTTGGGTTCGAAGGGTACGAATTCGCTGTCTATCGAGGAGCCCTGGGGTACGAATCGGTTGCGGAAATAGCTAGGTTGTGGTGCACTTCGGGTCAGCGGTTTAAGAGTGGGGTTCAAGGCATCGTTTAAGGTAACGTCGAACTCTTCATCGTACAGCTGATCCAGTGTTTTGACACGATTGTCCGTTGGCCGAGTTGTGCTGGTGCGGGAATCCTGCTGGAAAGAGCTTGGCGGGGAGTTGTCGACGTCAATGCGGAACGGGGCTGGTCGTTCCGATTCCGACTGTTGGGGTCTCTGTGATTGCTGTTTCTGTGGCGGTGAGTTCAGAGTTGACTTGGCTACACCAACTGGTTGGAGGCCACGAGCTGCAAAAGGGTTACCACCACGACTTGGCAAAAATGGTCGCTTGGTTACACGGTGATTAGGTGCTTCAACAGGTTTGTCTACTGAGTCATAATCACGATTGTTGTTCTGACTCCCTGCTGGTTTTTTGCTTTCGACCGGAGCTGGAGTTTGCTGTGGCTTCTTAGCCTTGAATGTACTGTAGATGTTGGTGGTTGGTTTTGGAGTAGTTCTCGACTTCGGTCTCTCTTCCGGCTGTTCGTTCACGTACTCGGGTTTCGATCTCGCTGGTGGTTCATCGTATACGGGTTTTGCAGCCTTTTGTGGAGTACGTATTTTTTCATTGTAGCGATTTGTAAGCTCTGAATTGTCACGACTGTTGACACGTTGTACTCCTTCAGGCTTTTTCACGTTTCCCGGAACCTGTTTTTGAGGCAGCGAATCTTTTGGAACAATGATATCGTCGTAATAGACGACGTCCGAAGAAGCGCTCTGTCGTTTGTCATCGGGATAACTCGTACGTTCCTTATTGTCCGGAGCCTTACGCTTATCCACAACGACTGGAGCAGGTTTTTTCGGTTCATCTTCATACTCATCGTAGTATTCTGGTTCTGGTTCGATTAACGGAACCGGAGTTGTGGTAGAAGGTTTCTTTTTCGTTGGATCTGGGTTAATGTACGAATACTTGTCCTTCTCGTTCAATGGAACCGGTCGGTTGATTCTTGGAGCTGTTCGAGGTCTATCGTAGATAGTGGATCCCGACGGTTTCACAGTTACAACATTAGGATCGGGCCTTGATTTTTTCTCTGGTCTTCTGGGAGCGTAGTCATCCTCTTCATCGTCGTAATCAAACCTTCGATCATCATTTAATGGCCGTCGCCTATCTTCTACTGGCCTCTTGCGATCCTCAGAACCGGAAAAAGACCTACGATCATCGTTCATCGGTCGACGTTCTCTCTCCGGTGCCCTCCTTTCATCATTCATTGGTCTCCGACGTCGATCGTTCTGCACCGAACGTTTCTCATCTTCGTAGGGCATTCTTCGATCATCATCAACCGGTCTTCTCCTGTCCTCATCAACCACCGGCCTCCTATCGCGTCGACGATCATCATACCCACTGTATCGACGATCCTCGTCTCCATTCCTCCTGTCATTATTACGATTTCGGTTCTTCGATCGATACGGTCTTCGATCTTCGTAGTCATCCTCATCAACGTCGCGATCCCGATCACGCTCTCGTTCTCGATCCCGCTCCCGATACCGATCCCTTCGGTCTTCATACTCATAGTCTTCCTCGTAAACGGGTCGTCGATTGCGGGGTCGATTCTTCCTGCGTCGTGGCCGCTCCTCGTAGTACTCATCGTCGTACTCCTCGTCATCGTAGTAGTAATCGACCTGTGGTCTTCGACGCCGAACCGTGGGCCTAAGGGGCTTTGGCCTTGCTGTGGTTGGTGGAGCTATCGTTGACGTTGTGGGAGCTGGCTTCTGGGTGGTCGTTGTGGTTGCTTTGTACAGTGGCTCGTTTCTGGAAAATAGAAAGGAAAAAGGTTGGTTGAAAACTAGAACAATAACAAAACACGAAACGGACGCAAGTGAGACAAAAATTGACAAAAATTTTTGATGAACACAAAAATAAATCGAAAAAGAAATAGAACCAAACAAATATGATATAACGAGACAAAACTGTGATAGAAATGATACAAAAATGAGGAAAAATGTAGACTAATATGAGACAAGAGAAGGCCAAAACGAGACAAAACTGGAACAAAAATGACAAAAATTACAAAAATTACTAAAATTACTAAAATGACAAAAATGAAAAAAATGAAAAAAATGACAAAATTGACAAAAATGACAAAAATGACAAAAATGACAAAGATGACAAAAATGACAAAAATGACAAAAATGACAAAAATGACAAAAATGACAAAAATGACAAAAATGACAAAAATGACAAAAATGACAAAAATGACAAAAATGACAAAAATGACAAAAATGACAAAAATGACAAAAATGACAAAAATGACAAAAATGACAAAAATGACAAAAAAGACAAAAATGACAAAAATGACAAAAAAGACAAAAATGACAAAAATGACAAAAATGACAAAAATGACAAAAATGACAAAAATGACAAAAATGACAAAAATGACAAAAATGACAAAAATGACAAAAATGACAAAAATGACAAAAATGACAAAAATGACAAAAATGACAAAAATGACAAAAATGACAAAAATGACAAAAATGACAAAAATGACAAAAATGACAAAAATGACAAAAATGACAAAAATGACAAAAATGACAAAAATGACAAAAATGACAAAAATGACAAAAATGACAAAAATGACAAAAATGACAAAAATGACAAAAATGACAAAAATGACAAAAATGACAAAAATGACAAAAATGACAAAAATGACAAAAATGACAAAAATGACAAAAATGACAAAAATGACAAAAATGACAAAAATGACAAAAATGACAAAAATGACAAAAATGACAAGAATGACAAGAATGACAAAAATGACAAAAATGACAAAAATGACAAAAATGACAAAAATGACAAAAATGACAAAAATGACAAAAATGACAAAAATGACAAAAATGACAAAAATGACAAAAATGACAAAAATGACAAAAATGACAAAAATGACAAAAATGACAAAAATGACAAAAATGACAAAAATGACAAAAATGACAAAAATGACAAAAATGACAAAAATGACAAAAATGACAAAAATGACAAAAATGACAAAAATGACAAAAATGACAAAAATGACAAAAATGACAAAAATGACAAAAATGACAAAAATGACAAAAATGACAAAAATGACAAAAATGACAAAAATGACAAAAATGACAAAAATGACAAAAATGACAAAAATGACAAAAATGACAAAAATGACAAAAATGACAAAAATGACAAAAATGACAAAAATGACAAAAATGACAAAAATGACAAAAATGACAAAAATGACAAAAATGACAAAAATGACAAAAATGACAAAAATGACAAAAATGACAAAAATGACAAAAATGACAAAAATGACAAAAATGACAAAAATGACAAAAATGACAAAAATGACAAAAATGACAAAAATGACAAAAATGACAAAAATGACAAAAATGACAAAAATGACAAAAATGACAAAAATGACAAAAATGACAAAAATGACAAAAATGACAAAAATGACAAAAATGACAAAAATGACAAAAATGACAAAAATGACAAAAATGACAAAAATGACAAAAATGACAAAAATGACAAAAATGACAAAAATGACAAAAATGACAAAAATGACAAAAATGACAAAAATGACAAAAATGACAAAAATGACAAAAATGACAAAAATGACAAAAATGACAAAAATGACAAAAATGACAAAAATGACAAAAATGACAAAAATGACAAAAATGACAAAAATGACAAAAATGACAAAAATGACAAAAATGACAAAAATGACAAAAATGACAAAAATGACAAAAATGACAAAAATGACAAAAATGACAAAAATGACAAAAATGACAAAAATGACAAAAATGACAAAAATGACAAAAATGACAAAAAAGACAAAAAAGACAAAAATGACAAAAATGACAAAAATGACAAAAATGACAAAAATGACAAAAATGACAAAAATGACAAAAATGACAAAAATGACAAAAATGACAAAAATGACAAAAATGACAAAAATGACAAAAATGACAAAAATGACAAAAATGACAAAAATGACAAAAATGACAAAAATGACAAAAATGACAAAAATGACAAAAATGACAAAAATGACAAAAATGACAAAAATGACAAAAATGACAAAAATGACAAAAATGACAAAAATGACAAAAATGACAAAAATGACAAAAATGACAAAAATGACAAAAATGACAAAAATGACAAAAATGACAAAAATGACAAAAATGACAAAAATGACAAAAATGACAAAAATGACAAAAATGACAAAAATGACAAAAATGACAAAAATGACAAAAATGACAAAAATGACAAAATGACAAAAAGACAAAAATGACAAAAATGACAAAAATGACAAAAATGACAAAAATGACAAAAATGACAAAAATGACAAAAATGACAAAAATGACAAAAATGACAAAATGACAAAAATGACAAAAATGACAAAAATGACAAAAATGACAAAAAATGACAAAAATGACAAAAATGACAAAAATGACAAAAATGACAAAAATGACAAAAATGACAAAAATGACAAAAATGACAAAAATGACAAAAATGACAAAATGACAAAAATGACAAAAATGACAAAAATGACAAAAATGACAAAAATGACAAAAATGACAAAAAATGACAAAATGACAAAAATGACAAAAATGACAAAAATGACAAAAATGACAAAAATGACAAAAATGACAAAAATGACAAAAATGACAAAAAATGACAAAAATGACAAAAATGACAAAAATGACAAAAATGACAAAAATGACAAAAATGACAAAAATGACAAAAATGACAAAAATGACAAAAATGACAAAAATGACAAAAATGACAAAAATGACAAAAATGACAAAAATGACAAAAATGACAAAAATGACAAAAATGACAAAAATGACAAAAATGACAAAAATGACAAAAATGACAAAAATGACAAAAATGACAAAAATGACAAAATGACAAAAATGACAAAAATGACAAAAATGACAAAAATGACAAAAATGACAAAAATGACAAAAATGACAAAAAATGACAAAAATGACAAAAATGACAAAAATGACAAAAATGACAAAAATGACAAAAATGACAAAAATGACAAAAATGACAAAAATGACAAAAATGACAAAAATGACAAAAATGACAAAAATGACAAAAATGACAAAAATGACAAAATGACAAAAATGACAAAAATGACAAAAATGACAAAAATGACAAAAATGACAAAAATGACAAAAATGACAAAAATGACAAAAATGACAAAAATGACAAAAATGACAAAAATGACAAAAATGACAAAAATGACAAAAATGACAAAAATGACAAAAATGACAAAAATGACAAAAATGACAAAAATGACAAAAATGACAAAAATGACAAAAATGACAAAAATGACAAAAATGACAAAAATGACAAAAATGACAAAAATGACAAAAATGACAAAAATGACAAAAATGACAAAAATGACAAAAATGACAAAAATGACAAAAATGACAAAAATGACAAAAATGACAAAAATGACAAAAATGACAAAAATGACAAAAATGACAAAAATGATAAAAATGACAAAAATGATGAAAAATGACAAAAATGACAAAACTGACAAAAATGACAAAAATGACAAAAATGACAAAAATGACAAAAATGACAAAAATGACAAAAATGACAAAAATGACAAAAATGACAAAAATGACAAAAATGACAAAAATGACAAAAATGACAAAAATGACAAAAATGACAAAAATGACAAAAATGACAAAAATGACAAAAAATGACAAAAATGACAAAAATGACAAAAATGACAAAAATGACAAAAATGACAAAAATGACAAAAATGACAAAAATGACAAAAATGACAAAAATGACAAAAATGACAAAAATGACAAAAATGACAAAAATGACAAAAATGACAAAAATGACAAAAATGACAAAAATGACAAAAATGACAAAAATGACAAAAATGACAAAAATGACAAAAATGACAAAAATGACAAAAATGACAAAAATGACAAAAATGACAAAAATGACAAAAATGACAAAAATGACAAAAATGACAAAAATGACAAAAATGACAAAAATGACAAAAATGACAAAAATGACAAAAATGACAAAAATGACAAAAATGACAAAAATGACAAAAATGACAAAAATGACAAAAATGACAAAAATGACAAAAATGACAAAAATGACAAAAATGACAAAAATGACAAAAATGACAAAAATGACAAAAATGACAAAAATGACAAAAATGACAAAAATGACAAAAATGACAAAAATGACAAAAATGACAAAAATGACAAAAATGACAAAAATGACAAAAATGACAAAAATGACAAAAATGACAAAAATGACAAAAATGACAAAAATGACAAAAATGACAAAAATGACAAAAATGACAAAAATGACAAAAATGACAAAAATGACAAAAATGACAAAAATGACAAAAATGACAAAAATGACAAAAATGACAAAAATGACAAAAATGACAAAAATGACAAAAATGACAAAAATGACAAAAATGACAAAAATGACAAAAATGACAAAAATGACAAAAATGACAAAAATGACAAAAATGACAAAAATGACAAAAATGACAAAAATGACAAAAATGACAAAAATGACAAAAATGACAAAAATGACAAAAATGACAAAAATGACAAAAATGACAAAAATGACAAAAATGACAAAAATGACAAAAATGACAAAAATGACAAAAATGACAAAAATGACAAAAATGACAAAAATGACAAAAATGACAAAAATGACAAAAATGACAAAAATGACAAAAATGACAAAAATGACAAAAATGACAAAAATGACAAAAATGACAAAAATGACAAAAATGACAAAAATGACAAAAATGACAAAAATGACAAAAATGACAAAAATGACAAAAATGACAAAAATGACAAAAATGACAAAAATGACAAAAATGACAAAAATGACAAAAATGACAAAAATGACAAAAATGACAAAAATGACAAAAATGACAAAAATGACAAAAATGACAAAAATGACAAAAATGACAAAAATGACAAAAATGACAAAAATGACAAAAATGACAAAAATGATAAAAATGACAAAAATGATAAAAATGACAAAAATGACAAAAATGACAAAAATGACAAAACTGACAAAACTGACAAAAATGACAAAAATGACAAAAATGACAAAAATGACAAAAATGACAAAAATGACAAAAATGACAAAAATGACAAAAATGACAAAAATGACAAAAATGACAAAAATGACAAAAATGACAAAAATGACAAAAATGACAAAAATGACAAAAATGACAAAAATGACAAAAATGACAAAAATGACAAAAATGACAAAAATGACAAAAATGACAAAAATGACAAAAATGACAAAAATGACAAAAATGACAAAAATGACAAAAATGACAAAAATGACAAAAATGACAAAAATGACAAAAATGACAAAAATGACAAAAATGACAAAAATGACAAAAATGACAAAAATGACAAAAATGACAAAAATGACAAAAATGACAAAAATGACAAAAATGACAAAAATGACAAAAATGACAAAAATGACAAAAATGACAAAAATGACAAAAATGACAAAAATGACAAAAATGACAAAAATGACAAAAATGACAAAAATGACAAAAATGACAAAAATGACAAAAATGACAAAAATGACAAAAATGACAAAAATGACAAAA